>NC_051075.1:28860503-29158003 GCF_004664715.2 Peromyscus leucopus | reverse complement strand
AAATGGAGCAAATAAAACATCCCATAGTAAAGTCAAATTTAGAGAATATTTATCTGTAATTCCAGCCCTACAGAAGTTTCTAGAAGGAAAACTCCAACTCAAAATGTTAAATGCACCCATGAAAGCACAGGAACTAAATAATGTCACAGCAGAAACACACACACACACACACACACACACACACACACACATTTCACACAAACATACATAAACACCACCACCACCATCATCAACAAAACAATAGGAATTAGCAATCATTGGTCATTGGCATCTCTCAATATCAATGAACTCAATTATGCAACAAAAAGACATAGACTAACAAAATGGATGGGAAAATTTATAATGACAAATGGACAGAGAAAGAAATCAGGGAAACAACACCCTTCACAATAGCCTCAAATAACATAAAACACCTTGGAAGAAACTATCAAAGCAAGTGAAAAAATTGTATGATAAAAATTTCAAGTCTTTAAAGAAAGAAATTGAAAAAGATACCAGTAAATGGAAAGATCTTCCATCCTCATGGATCATTAGGATTAACATAGTAAAGATGGCCCATCTGGTAAAAGTAATCTACAGATTCAATGCAGTCCCCATCAAAATTTGAACACATTTTTTTACAACACCTTGAAAGGACAATTCTCAGCTTCATATGAGAAGAAAAAAAAAAACAGGATAGATAAAACACTCCTGAAAAATAAAAACTGCTGGAAGTACCATCATCCCAGTTTCAAGTTGTGTTACAGAGCTATACCAATAAAACCAATGGTACTGGAATAACAACAGACACGTTGGTGAAGGCAAATGAACTGGAGACCCAGACATAAACCTACAAGCATATGGACACATGATATTTGAGAAAGAAGCCAGAAATACATACTAAAAAATCAAAAACAAAAACAAAAACAGCATCTTGAACAAATGGATGTGGTCAAACTGGGTATCTTCATGGGGAAGAATGTAAGTACATCCATACATAGCACCCTGCACAAAACTTGATCAAACTCCTCAAGATAAAACCAGATACACTGAACCTCATATAAGAGAAACTGGGGCCAACCTGAAGGCACTGACAGAGGAGATGGCTCTCGAAACAGAACACTGGTAGTGCAGGCACTTAGATCAATAATAAATGGGATCTCATGATACTGAAAAGCTTCTGTGTGGCAATGTACACCAGCGATGGGACAAAATGTCAGCCTACAGAATGGCAAAAAATGTTTAATAACTCCACATCTGATAGAAAACTAGTATCCAAAATATATAATGAATTCAAGTAACCAGATATCCTAAAAATCCCAAAATAATCCAATTTAAAAATGGGGTATACATCTAAACAGAGAATTCTCAATATAGGAATCTCAAATGCCTGAAAAGCATTTGATATTTTGTGTTCTGACAAATGAATCTTGCCTGGATATCAGAGGGCAGAGCTAGCCACTAGTTAACCATAGAGTTCTGGAGGTCTGCACAGACAGGAGGCAAGACATGATAATGCTGGTCAGAGACAAGACATGATAAGGTTAGTTGGAGACAGGATTTGAGCCCTTTTGGTCAGAGGATTCAGAAAGGTAAGAAGTCACTGTTGGCTGTTCCTCTGCTTCTCTGATCTTTCTGCTTTTACCTCAATATCTGACTCCTGGTTTTTATTGATATGATTAATCAAAACTACTTTGAAAGTCCATTTTACACTTATCAGAATGACTAAGATCAATGACACAAGTGATTACTAATGCTGGAAAGGATGTCAAGCAAGGGGAACACTCCTCTCTTACTTGTGGGAGTGAAAACCTTGTAAACACTATGGAAAGCATTATGATGTTTCCTCTGGAAATTGGCAATGAATGAACCTCAAGACATAGCTATATACCACTCTTGGGAATATACTCAAAAGATACTGCATTCTACCACAAGGACACTTGATTAGCCATGTTCATTTTGGCTTCATTCTTAAGAGCCAGAAAGTAGAAACAACCTAGATGTCCCTCAGAAGACTGGATACAGAAAATGTGGTATATTTACACAATGGAGTATTACTTAGCTGTTAAAAATGATATTACAAAATTTGCAGGTAAATGGATGGAACTAGAAAAGAATTATCTTGAGTGAAAAAACCCAGGTCCAGAAAGACAAATATTGTATGTATTCACTTATAAGTAAATACTAGCCATTATAATGATAACCAAGCTACAATCCATAGATTCAGAGAGGTTGAGTAAAGAGGAGATGTCTTGGGGGGAACACATGGATCTCATTTGAAAAGGAAATAGAATAGACTTCAAAGGTGTGTTTGGATAGGGGGGTAGTGGGGAGAATCAGATAGGGGAAGAATAGAATGAATGAGAGACTGTAAGGAGAGACAGCTGGAATTATTGGACATTTGGGGGTTTGTTTGGAAACCTAGAGCAGTAGAAACTCCATGGGATGTATGAAGGTTATCCTCATGAGGATTCCTAGCTGTGGTTCATACAGATTCTCATCTGACCATCACTTGCAGTCAGGCAGTTTCCAGTGGCAAGGTCTGGGTTGAATTCCCTTGAGTTGTTGGACAAGAAATATCCCATGGAAATACCCAAACAACCCTGGCTAATTCTAAGATAAAGATTTGCTTTTCACCACCTGAGAGTGGGGCAACATGGCTGAGCACAATAACAAAACAAGTCATTGAACGTGAAGAATTCCATCTGGTACCTCCATGGAACGTCTACCCGTGTTATAGTGTCTTTGGTGCAGGAAGGTATCCTGCAGGCTACCAAAAGAGGAATGTGGACAACCACCCAGCTACAAAGCCATTGACATTTAGTTTGTCTTATCCCTATCATACACTTATTTTCTGTGCTTTGCTGATTTCACTTAGCATGATGATTCCCAATTCTATCTCATTGTACAAATTACAAGGTATCATCATCTTTGTGGTTGAAAGTTTTCATTGAGTGTATGTAGCACAATTTCTTTATCAGTTAACAACCCTCTTCAATTACAATCTCCTTGAATTTGCAATTTTCTCTGTATCATAATTGTAGCAAGAAGGACATTAGTCTCCAGGTTTATGTTTACCCATAACAACCTTGTTTTTTACAAGTGATCTCTACCTTTTTTCCAGATTTATAATTCATTTCTCTCTTCCTATATATTCTTTTCATCCTGACTGCTGTGTATGATTGATTGATAAATAAAACACTGTTTGTCCAGTAGTCAGGCAGAAAGTATAGGCGGGACAAAGAGAGAGGAGAAGTCTGGGAAGTGGAAGGCTGAGGGGAGGAGATGCCAGCCTGCCATCCAGGGAGTAGCATGTAGAGGCATCAGGTAAAGCCATAGAACACGTGGTGACATATAGATTAACAAAAATGGGCTGAGTTAAGTGTAAGAGCTAGACAATAGTAGGCCTGAGCTAATGACTGAGCAGTTTAATTAATATGAGCTTCTGAGTGATTATTTTATAAGTGGTTGTGGGGTCCGTGGGGCTGGGCAGGACTAGAGAAAAATCCAGCTACACCTGACAATTCATTAAATTTTCTTTATAGTAATGTAGTATGTAGCTGGAGTTTCTGCCGCCATAGTAGCTCAAACCCCCAGGCTGCTGCTAACTTGAGAGAGACAATTAGGAAGCTGTTTTTAGCTCCCTTTTTAGAATCTTCTTGCTCAGGATTTAGGTGAAACTCTTGCCAACCCATTGGGCACCATTTGGAACTGGAGTTGGGAATGTAGGTGCAAAGTGACTTTCTTTTCTGATCCATAAATTAAAGTTCAGATTATACTTTGAAATGAGTAATACTTTTTTCAAGTGGGAAAATGGACCTCATGGGATGGATAATAGAGTTGGCATATAGTCTTTTTTTATTATCTTGGATATTCTTTTTTATTATTATTAAGAATTTTTTTATTTATTTTATATACCAATCACAGATCCCCCTCTTCCCTCCTCCCACCCCTCCAGCATTCCCCCCTACCCCCATTCTCTTCCACAGGCATATAGTCTTTTAACTCATGCAAAATCACACATACATGGAGTATAAGAAATATATTTGGGAAGGAGAAATAATCATGTGCTATTTGAACTTCTCTTGGAGATACTCAAATCCACTGGACATTTGTTCTGCTGATTTTATCTCTAGGTGTTGCTAATTCAATTTATTACTACTAACTTTTCTTCAGAGAATTTCCTATTTGCCATGTAATCTTGGCCAAGAAGCTCATGTTTGCAGAAGTCATAGGCCCTGTGATGGAACGTACTATGTTTTAGAAATTGTCATATTGTTAAATTGCATTCAAATATTTATATTTATATCTATACACCTGGACTACTCTCACCCTAGGTGAGAGATGCATGTTTTTGTAATGAGTAGTGTTAGATACAGAAACCCATCTAAAAGTGGGCCAAATTGTTGAGACTAGGATAGCTGTGAATGTTCGGCTCTAAATAACACATGTCTATTACCTACCTGCTACCAAACATCAAGAAAATCATAGAAGAGGGTTGAAGAAATAATGTAAGAGTAGGTTGAAGGGGAGCAACGATGTGAAATGCTGTTTTCTGAACATGACGTGACTGTTACACATGTGACTCACAGCAGATGTGGCTATCGGCACAATATCAAACCATCTCAAATCCTGCATAGGTGATGAAAGTGTTCACTAGGCTTTCCTCACTGAGGAGTTATTAGCAGATGATAGCTCTAGAGAAGAAAGAATCAATCATTCTTTCTGAGGGTGGGGCCACTGGTAGTTTTCTCATGTTCCTGTTGAGGGCCCCACATCCATATATATACCCAATATAAGTTGGATTTAGAGCATTATCAATAAAAAGAAAGAAATTAGAAGCACAATGCATAGAGGAATATTCAGGTGACTTGAAGGAGAGAATGGAACATGGGTATGATCCTGTTTCATTATATATGTATGTGAATTTACTCAAAGAATAAAAATCTTTATGAAAATATAAAATATTACTGTTTCTAGTTCTATATGTAATAAATGAACTTCAGCACTGCATTATCACATTGTGTAAAACTTTCCAAAATTACAATAAAGATTTCAGAATGGAAGATTTGCTGCTGGAATGTAACATGTTTCTCATATGTTTTAAATATACCTACTTTAAGGTTGTTTTGAAGAAATGGGCATTCACACGACTTTTAATATAGTGTCTCAAAATTTATCAACACTAATTTTTTGGTTGAAAATATTTAGCTTTCAATGATCTGTGACAAGTTCATCTATGTTTAGGAAATTTCATATATGTTCATATGTTCAAATAATTCAAATATATTCATATATTTTGATCATGTTTTTTTCCTAACACAACTCCCCAAGATCCTCCTCACCTCTTTTAAAAAGCAAGCAAATGCAAAAAAAAACCCACAAAAATCAAAAAAAAATTTGAAAGACTAAAAAGCCAAAAGGAAAACATATTGCCAAAATAAAGAAAATGAAAAAGCCCACAGGAATCCTGCTGAGTTCATTTTACTACACAACTACAATTGGGAATGGAGGCTACCCCAAAATGAGCTTCCTATGCCGAGTGAAACTCATTTGGAGGAAAGTGATTTTTCCTTTTGCCCGAAATATCAATTTCAGGTAGCTGCTTGTTTAGGGTTGGGACTCAGAGTCCACTTATTCTTCTTAGTGCAGGAATTCCACCTGGTCTCAACCTGTGCAGGATCTGTGAATGTTGCTACTATCTCTGTGCGTTCTTACATGCATCTTCCTGTTTTGACTGGAAGACACTGTTTCCTTTGAATCATCTGGCTGTGATATCTGCCTTCCCTTCCATTACTAAGCCTTGCGAAGGGGTTGATGAAGATACTCCAGTTAGGACTGAGTACCCCAAACTCTCTTCACATTGTTAAGTTATGAGTCTCTGTGTTAGTTTCGAGCTACTGCAAGAAGAAACTTCTCTGATATGGGATAAGAAAGGCACTGAAATATGAGTATAGCAGAATGTCAATAGGAATCATTTTACTGCTGTGTTACTTTAGCAAAACTAGTATTAGATTTTTCCCCTAGGTCCATGACCTATCTCGTCACTATATACCAAGAAATAAATATTTTAATAATCTATCTATTAATATGGTGAAAATAGACTTATATAGAGAAGGTATGCATTACTATGATGCTTTCTGTGTTATTCCAGGAGCATGAATGCAATGGCCTATACGTGTGGAGTAAATCTTTCTGAAGTCAATTTGATTGTCATAATGTTGCTGTCATTCTCTTTAGGCTCATAGAACTCATTGTAACTTTTAGTGTGTCTATTCTTTCACTTGACATGCAGAATTTCTCTTCAATTCTGTAAAGCTAGGTCAAAAATGTTATTTTTCTGTACTGTCTCCGACTGTGAGATTTTCTGGTGAGCTGAAATACCCCGGTCTTTACTCTGCTGCCCTGGCTTCCCTTCCCCAATATTCTTCTTCATCACCTGTGGTCTACTAACCTCCACCCTTGAAATCCTTTTCTCAATATACACACAAAATTATGCCCTTCTGTTTGCAGAATCTTGCCATGGTTAACTTTTCATCTTCATTTAGTCCTTTGAACCAATAATTGATCATACTCCATCTCTTCATTTTCCATAATTATATAAGGACTTTTCAAAGTTGTCATTTCAATGCTCAGCTACGTATTGACTTAACGGTAACATTGTTTTTTGTTACCAGGAAATTATGGTTTTGGTATAATTACTGTTTTTTTTTAATCTTTTCATCTTGGCTTTTATTTTATCCTCACCTCCAATTTTTTGATATGATTTAAAATGTATCTCCTTAAATATTACCAAAAATTTCTTTTTATATTTGAGTTCCTTCTCTTTACGCCTCAAATGAGTAATTTTCTAAACTGTAGTTGTTCTCTGAACTTTCCACTAGATATTACTTCCATTTTTCACCAATATTTCATCGTGGATTTTATTTTTGTTGTTTATTTATTCTTTGCTTAGTAACTGCTCTCTAAAAGCATTATTCATAAACCATAGAATGATGTTAGTTTATTGGCACAAAGTCTTATTTTCTATTTTGTCTGTATGCTAAGAATTTTTATTTTAAATAGTCTGGCTACTTCTGAACTTTATTTTTTCCTATACATTTATTATCCAGTAAAGCATACATATGGACAAATACACATATATGCAAATACCCACACACATACACAACACACATGCATATATATCTATAAGTATATATATAAATATATATATATTTACATATATATTTGATCTTGTCGTGTGTTGTTTTTCTTTTTGAGCTGCTAAGTATTTACTTCCCCAGTTGACTTCCTTTGAATTACTGTATAGGTCTCAAGGTCTGTAGTTTTGTACTATATAATATGGGGCAGAATTTGTGGCTTATGAAAGAGTAAATGTTTGCTCTCAAGACTGAAAAGAATATACATCTATGAAAATTACACTTATTCAAACTGTGAATCATTTAAGTCCTGAGAACTTCCTGGAGACTAAGCAGAAGAACATACTTGGCATTGGGTTAGTTTGGCACAGTGTCTTTTCACTCTCTGTTGAAAACTTGGTAAATTACAGGCCACTTGCTTATGAAAGCAACAACTATTGTTACTTAAAAAAAACACTATTTGTGTTCTAGGAGGCTCATATTTAAGCAATATGTAACAAGGCATATTTGGCAGTTGTGAAAAAAAACAATATCTCTCAACAATAATATTTAGTAATGTGCAATATAGAAAAGTGCATATCACCATGTGGCAAAGCATGCTGTGTGTTTATACTGAACCAACTGTGATTTTTAAAAAAAGGAGTTTTTATTTATAACTTGAGATTACCAGTCTCACCAAAATTATGTTTTCAATAAAATCTTCTTTTTTAAGGTTAGTGTTTAAAAAAAAAATTCCTGTAGCTGTGTCTATTGGGACTAGGCTCAGAAATCTGCATTTTAATTTGCTGTGGTTTTCTGTAATTGTATTGGTCTATGATAAATAGAAGTTTTCTTGATGAGTGGTGAGGATTTATCTGTGGGAATAAGGACAACTATTTATAATGTATTTAGGGATTATTCTGATTGAATGGAAGCTGTAAATTCTCCTTCAAGATCTATGACTTCACTAGCCTTGGGCAGTTGTTCACATTTCCAGTACCAGGCATGATTCCTGTCTTGTGAAATGAATCTTAAGTCCAATCAGAGACCTGATGCCACTACTGTACCCAGAGTAGGAGAAAAAGTCTTCCTTGGAAAAGCAACACCAATTGGTTATCCCATAGCAAAATGTCAGTCCTGAAAACATACATATGGGAAACATTATATAAAATCACTAGGTCATATGTATGCATTTAGGAATATATATATATAATATATATTATATATTATACTATACATCTATAATCATATAATATATGTAATGACAAGTAAATAATAAAGAGACTATAAATTTGAAAGAGAATAAAAATATATAGGAGGGTTTTAGAGAAAGAAAAGCAAGGGAAAATGATATAATTATCTTATAATCTCAAAAAGTAAAATAAATAATAAAAATTATTGATCTTTACAAAGTGCATCTTAGATAATGAATAACAGTAACACTTTACTTTTTAGTCTTCTTTTAAAGTTTTATTTAAATTTTAATTATGTGTGTGTTTACACACAAGTGTAGCCTCTTTAAAGACATTGTACTTTTAATTTGTGTGTGTGTGTGTGTGTGTGTGTGTGTGTTGGTCTGTTTTCTTTCTAAATAATATATTACTACTGCTTGAAAGCTTCATACATATGTAGTGTATATTGATCATATCCATGCACCATGTGTTTCTCCAACTTCCATTAGTGCCATTCACCGTCATCTCCATCTCAACTTCATATTTCCTTTTTTATTGTTTCTGTTATTAATAAGCTGAAATCCAACCAGTACTATGTGTACATGAGTGTGGAATCATCCACTAAGAGATGAGTAACCTAACACATCAAATGGCTGTGACCCTCCTTCCCTCAGTATCATCAACTACCAATAATTCCTCTTGAACAGTGGGAACTCAAAAGTTCCACTGTTAAACATTCCAGAATGTTTACTACCTTGATCTTGTGCAGATCTTCTGTAGGTAACCACAGTTGTTGTGACTTCATGAATGCAGCAACTGTGTTATATCCAGAAGTAATCATTTCAAAACTCTCCTGCCCTCTACTTTCTTATATTCTTTCTGTCAAAGTTCCACAAATTATCCTTTAAATTCTGCTTGCTAGCAGTAGCACATGAAATCATGTGGATGTGCACTTGCACATATACAGAAAATAAATTAATGCAATAAAATCTTTTTAAAGTAATTCATACAACAATTTCTTCTTTCAACTAGAAAGTCCAAAAATAACTAAGTACACTACTTTTCATTTTATCTAATATAATCTAATTTTCCCAATAGTTTAAGTAGTAAGAGTTATAAATAACAAAATAAAATACATAGAAACTGCCAACCATACCTAATTATCCCTAAATTATTAAGTATGTATGTAGCATACAGGTTTTTTTTTTTTACTTTTTTTTTCTAAATTCTACCTCAAAAGCATCTCTTGTGTTTTAAAATAATATTTTTCTTTATTGATTCTTCTCTCAGATAATACATCTTGATCATAATTTTCCTGCCTTCCATTCTTCTCAGCTCCCTCCCCTTCCCAAAGTCCACTCTCCCTCTGCCTCCCTTCAGATTAAAGCAGCCCTCCAAGGGACAACTACCGAACTTTACAGAACAAGATACAATAAGAGAAGGCAAAAGTCCCCCTATCTAGACTGGACAAGGCAACCCAATAGAAGGAAAATAGTTCCAAGAACAGTCAAGAGTCAGAGACACATTCACTCCCAGTGTTAGGAATCCCACAAAAACACCAAGATAACAGCTATAACACATATGCAGAGGCCTGGTATAGACCCATACAGGCTCAGTGCTTGCAACTGCAATCTCTGTAAACCTGTATGAGCCTTGCTTAGTTGATTAGTGAGGGATATTTTTCTGGTGTTCTCCATCCCCTCTCACTCATACAGTCTTTCCTCCCAGTCTTCCATGAGGTTCCCAAACTCCAAGGAGAGGTACCCAATAGAGACCTCCAGTTTAGACTTTCTCTACACATAATGTCTGTAATTTCCAGCTGTGGGTCTCTGCACTCACTCCCATCTGCTGCCATAGGAAGCCTCTCTGATGACAACTGGACAGGGCATCAGTCTATGAATATAGCAGAATGTCATTAGGAATTATTTCTTTGATTTTTTTCCAGTTGTGTTTGAATCTACTCTAGGCCTCTGAACTATCCAGTCTCCAGTTTTTAGCCATCCAGCCAGTATATCCAGGCATGAGCTTACTCTCATGATGTGGGCCTCAAGTCAAATCAAACACTGGTTGGCCACTCCCACAAGTTCTGTGTCACCAATGCCCCAGCCCATTTCACAGACAGAATAGACTGCATAGGTCGAGGGCCTTGTGGCTGGGTTGGTGTCCATGTCTCTCTTTCTGAGACCAGAACATAGGGGTGAAGGCTCCATGCAGGTGCCAGTTTGACTTCTCTATGTCCAATAAGCTGCATGGATTTTATCCTTAGCAGTGAGGTCTCACTATCAGTTTTTAGAGAACAATGCTCTGTCCTAGTATCAGACTGGGTTGTTTACACATCTCTACAGGATCCCCTTGACCAACATCTCAACTAAATACAAACCAGGCCCACCACTGGAAGCCTTGCTTGGCAACAAAAGATGGCCAGCTCAGACTCCAGAACCTCCATTACTAGAAGTCCTCACTAGGGTCACCCTTACATATTCCAGGAAGTTTCCACTGCCCTGGTTTCCACACTGTCCTCCAAATGGTGCCCCCCAATTCCAACCATCTCTCCTCACACTCTCTCCTATATCCTCCTCCTAACCTGATCCCTCCCACTCCTGTCCCCACTCTCCCTAGTCCACTCACAAAACCTATTCTATTTTCCTTTTCCAGGAATAGCCATGCATCATACCTAGAAAACCCCCCTGACCTAACATCTCTGGTTCTGCAGACTGTAACTTGATTATCATTTACTTAACAACTAATAACCGACTTATAAGTGAATATACAGCATATTAGTCTTTCTGGGTTTGAGTTACCTCACTTAGGATGTTCTTTTCCTGATTCTATCCATTTGCTTGCAAATTCTATGATGACATTTTTTTCTAACAGCTGAATAATACTCAATAATGTAAATATACAACATTATGTTTACCCATTCTTTGGTTAAAGGGAATCTAGGTTGTTTCAGGATTTTAGCTATTGTGAACAAGGCCTCAGTGAATATAGTTGAGTAAATGTCCTTGTAGTAGAATGGAGCGTCCCTCAGATATGCCTAAAAGTGGTATAGCTGAGTCTTGGGTTGAACTGATTCCCAGTTTTCTGAGGAACCCCATATTGATTTCCATAGTGGCATAGTGTACAAGTGTACAAGACTGCAGATCAACCAGCAATGGAGGAGTGTTCCTCTTGCTCCACATCTTCACCAGTATGAGCTGTCACTTGTGTGCTTTATCTCAGCCATTTGGGCAGGTTCAAGATGGAATTTCAAAGCAGTTTTGATTTGCAGTTCTCTATGGGTAAGCATGTTGGACATTTACTTAAGTATTTCTCAGCCATTTGAGATTACTATAATGATTTGTATCATATTTTTTAAATTGGATTATTTGGTTTTCTGATATCTAATAGTAACTGGCTTAGTTTGAAATATTTTATTGATTTATAAGCATCATTAAAAGTGTATTTGTGCACTATTTAAGAATATTAGAGTCATGCTAACTTTGGCTACCCTATATGACCTGTGCAGGTCAAGTAAATGGGATTTTATTCTTATATCCTGCTAAGTCCATTTAGTGGTAATGCTCAAGAGCATACAGTTACAGATGTCTGTTTGGAAATGGATAATCTATCAAAGAGCTCATTCCTGCAGAAGATGTATTCTCCTTCTCTTACTAGCTATTAACTGTCAGTACATTTCATCTTGGGGGTGTGATCATGTGTGATTTCTCCCAGTTGTTCTGGATTGTCAACTAGTGTTATCATTATGCAGATTCTGTTAGGGTTATCCTATTTTTGAAATTTCAAAGGAGCAGCTTTTTTTTTTGTATATAGAATACACCATCTTGGAATAAATGTCCTAGGTCTCTGGATTGTACAGTCTCCTTGCCCCCTTCTACGATGTTTCCTGAGCCTTAGCTGGAGAAGTCATGTTGTAGATGTAAGAGTTAAGTCTGGGCATCTCACTGATAATCATTCTCTGAATTTGTTAAGTTTGAAATGCTGTGATGATCTCTGCCTGCTGCAAAAAGAAGCTCCTTTGATGCAGGGTAAAAGCTAAACCTATCCATATATGTAAAGGTAAGTGATTAGACTGTAGTTAGGAACTATAGTGGTTTGGAAATTGCCAGTAGGAGGTTTTCTTCTAGAACAGTAACTTTATCAGTCTTAAGTAGTTGGCTAGGTTTATAGTACCAGACATGAATTCCCTCCTATTACAGAAGTCATAATTTTTAATATATGGCTGTTGTAACCTTAACAGTATAAGGCCACTATTATGCCTTTGGAAATATCTAGTCATTGTTTTGGTTTGTAGCTTTACACCTGAGTAAGACTATTGTTTCTTTTTCTCCCTTGGTTGATTGCATAACGCCACTGGATACTATGAGAGTTCTACATTTGTGTGGAAGCTTCCAAGTCAATGCCAGAAAGATTCCTCCAAGTCTTTGTCCACAGTATGTGCTGCCTTCAGCAATAAAATTTTAGGTTAAAGATCTGGACATCAAAAGGGGACAGCAATAATAGCCTATATGGTTTGGCCAGACTCTTGGACTCCCCTGACCATCACAGGAATGGAAGCTTTCCATACTGGTGACTGAAAATTTGTGAGATACTCCATGGCTCTTGAGAGAAGAATTATCATCCAAAGTAGTATAACTTTCTTTAAGTGAAAGAAAAAAGAGAAAGAAAGAAAGGAAGAAAGAAAGAAAGAAAGAAAGAAAGAAAGAAAGAAAGAAAGAAAGAGAGAAAGAGAGAAAGAAAGAAAGAGAGTATTTTTTAAATAAACATAGATTGTTCACCCCGTGACTTTCCCAAACATCTTCAGTGTCATTCATCACTGCCCCTCCCTCTCCAAGGCTTCTTCTCTCCCCTGCTCAGTTAGAGCCCTGTCCCTTTTTCCCCCCTATTTTAGAGAGGCAGATATTAGAATGGATAATGGGAAGAGATGTTTAAAACCTCAGCAAAACTACTTTTACTTTCCATTAAGTAGCTTTCTTTCTGAGAAACTGACAAGTATTGTTGATATCACATTTCTTCTACTTGCTGTTACAGACAACAGGTTAAATCTAGAGCACACAAAAAGGATAGTCACTGAAACTTTATCATTAAACTTTATTTACAAAAATTGAATGGAGATATGAACACCTAAGAACTTCATACATATAGATGACTTGCTCTTTTCTTGACATGGAAAGTTCCCAGGTATTTCAGGAGGACAGGATTTCTGGACAAGCCTTGGAGAAACACAGGAAAGGAAAGGAATTTCAAAGCAAGTATGATATTGCAATAAATTCAGTAGTACTCACACACAGGTTGTGTGATGGCAGGGGATCGTGCTTAATGTTAATGGGCAAGTGAAGTAAAACTTTAAAAACCAAGCCACAGAACCTATGGTTTACCTTACATGATAAGGACACATTGAAAAGATTTAGAAGGTGTGTGCTCCTTTCTTTTAGAATGAAAAAAGAAATCAAAAGCAAGCTTCACAAAACAGAGATTTGGAAAACTATACAGTAATTTAGAAAAGATTTAGTAAAGGACATACAGCTAAAATGAAGGAAAGTGAGTAGAGTATGGGCTTGATAAGTTTTTATGGTAAGAACTATCAAGAATTTGTGTTCAATTATGTATCTTTTACATACATGAACAATGCAGTGAAATGCAAACAGAAGGATTAAAGGTTAATAAATATAATATAATTATAAGATAAAATTTTGAAGTGTTCCTAAAAAATGGGTCTCAAACCTGGATTCACAAAAATAATTACCTAGGGAGAACAAAAAACAAGCTCTCATTCCATCCCAAGATGAATTATATAAGATTCCCAGGTGAGACATCTGTCCTCCTGAAAAACATCCCTGGTGATTCTAATGTGCACACAGTGATGAACACAACTGTTGTCTCAATCATTCTCCAGATGTGCTTTTGACTTATAAAACAAAAGAAAAACAATTGGGAAGTGAAACTAGTATGAGGTTTACTTTTTTCCTATTCGTATTATAAGTAGAAACTGAGGGTACAAGTAACCTCTGAAACAAGCCAGCTCTGTGATGCACAGGATCTCATCTGAGTGGCTTAGTAAAAATAGAAACACATAAGTAAATTTCCCCGGTTTATCCTGCTATCGAAGCTGAGATTGAAGCTGAGTTTGAATCAGATCTTGTCTGATCATATATTTGATATATAAAATTTGAAATTATTTCTCCAACACACTTAAAGACATATAATTGTCTTACAATGTTTTCTTAAAATTATTTAGAAATCTACAAACATTTGAAGTATGTTATACATTCTGTGCATAGAATTTTGGGAGATTTTATATAGATAATTAATAAATGATTCCAAGGTATCTGTAGCATATATATATATATATTTATAGAAATTTTATATATTTATATTTTTATATATTTATGGAATATATAAAATAGTGGTTTTCAAACAAATGAACTTTGGTTAATAATAGAGCACATAAAGAGAATAAAATCTCTCAAGGACTTCTTTTCTCTTAAACTTTAAAACATGCAAATAAGGCTAAGGAAGATATATAAACTGTGAGGTCTGAATCATCTTTAACTCTGAGTCTACCATGACACATTTCACAGCACATTTTCAATAGAATGAAATCTCTGTGCAACAAGTGTATATTGTTATTCCCTTCACTGATTTCTTTATATTTCTTTATCAACTTATGTTATCTTGTGTAGACATAAAGAAATATGTCACTGACTATGGGATGACTCATCCCTAACATGCCTAAGGGCCAGCCTGCCCAAACCAGTAATAAGATATTTTCTGAGAGCCAACCTGATTCTGCCTAAGGGCCCTAGCAACAGCAGCTGAGACATGATCTGCAGATGACCTGGACCAATGAAAGACAGCCATGTCAAACCAATAGATGCAAATTCATCAGACCTTCCCTTGGGGTGCTGGTGGCAGGTATTATTCAGGAAGGCTTACCTCTTCCTGAATAAACTGAGCTTGTTGTTTCAACATTCTCCCAGAGTCTGTGTTGTTGACTCTGTGCCTACTTGGCCCCATCCCCCAAAGGGAACAACACCACAGGACCCTGCCACAATTGACCAGAGACCATATTGTCAAAAATTCAGTTTTTAATATTCCCTCAATTTACCAAAATTCATTTGATAAATATTATAAAACAAGTATTTTTAATATCTTTTGATTTTCTGTATCAGAAATAACTATTCTATTCCACGTTGAATTCCATTGTCTTTGGTATATATTTCTGATTCCATAAATAACTCACACATTCATTGTTTTTCACTGTAACTAGATAATTCATAAGCCCCTTTCCAATAATTCCCCTGTGTATGCTGTCAGAATTTTCCATTCTTGTTTCTTTTTAATTCATCATATTTTAATGATCTTGGCCCAGATCTAAGTATGATTTCTAATGGAATTTTACTCTTTCTACTTGTTAATTATCTGATGTGACATAAATACAAGGGTATCATAGGTGATTTACAGGTTATATTCTGAAATTCAATGTTTTATTTTGGAATGTAGTAGATTTAAATGTGTACACACATATATGCACTATATCAATCTATCAATCTTTCTATATATGAAACACACTTGAAATATTTTTCTTGTATACCTATTTATCTTGGTCATGATCAGATGCTCCATTCACACATAATTTTCATAATATTTTAATTACTTTTTCATTATATGTCAGATCTATTCAATATTACTTTTTGTGTATTTAGGTATTAGGGTTTAGTTTGTGGTATTTATATTATAGGTATAGTTCTTCTTCACGAGAATTTTATACATGTAATAATGGAACATGGTCATATTCATTTCCATTTTTCTTCTCCCTACTCCTTCTGTGTGCTTCCCAAAATTTTATAGTTGAAATAAAGTTAAAGATAGGGTAGTTTGTTTAATAAAGTTGTGAACAGATTTATTAGGATACCAGTATTCTGCTCTGTTCTTTCACAGTATTTCACTTATGGAAAAATGACTACACAAACTTATAATTTATACAATATATTTAAAGATTGGACTATTAATGACAAGATTTTCCTTCTTAATTACTTGCTTTCCTGTTGTTGTGGTAAAATACCATGACCAGACACAACCTGAGGAGGAAAATTTATATTTGCTTCCAGTTCCACAGATTTACAGTCTATGATAAAAAATTAGTTTTTTAACTGTTTACATAGTTTCCTAACAGCCAGTTTCAATATTCAAACATAAACAGAATACTGCGTACTTCTGTTAATTTTAAAGTTTAGAACAGAAGGACAGTTCTCAACCTGTGTGGAACAATCATTTTGGTGGGTCACATATCAGATATCCTGCATATCAGATATTTACATTATGATTCAAACCAGTAGTAAACTACAGTTACGAAGCAGCAGAATAATTTTATGGTTGGGGGTCACCACATCATGAGCACCTGTATTAAAGGGTCACAGAATTAGGAAGTTTGAGAACCATTGGTGTAGAATGTTCCAAAGATTTAATGATCTTCATAGTATAGATTCTGGGAACTTGTTAAAAACAGGTTTACATTTCATTGTGCCAAACTGACACCATATGCTTCTAATTTTGGAACACCATTACTTGCTCTTGAAAGAGATTGTATTTGGTACTTTTAAAAAGTTGTTTGTTTGTTTGTTTAACTAATTTCTCCATTTTGAGAAAAGAAAATTAAAAAAAAAACACCTTTATGCTTTAGCTTTTTCTTTCTATGAAAATTTCTATTGTAGTGATATTTTGTTTGTGCTCTAACAAATAAAGCTTACCTGAAGATTAGAGTGCAGAGCTAGCCACAGGTTAACCATAGAGGCCAGGTAGTGTTAACACAAACCTTTAATCCCCCAGCACTTGGGAAGATGAAGCAGTAAGAATAGAAGTTCAAGGCCACCCTGGGCTACACCAGATTGACCCAGTCTAAAAGAAAAACAGAGCCAGGTGGTGGAAGCTCACAGCTTTAATCCAAGCACTAGGGAGTTGGAGACAGTAATATAAAGCAGGAGGAGACAGGAGCTCAACCCTTTTCAGTCAGAGGATTTGGTAGAGGTAAGAAGTCTCTCTAGTGGCTGGATCCTTTACTTCTCTGATCTTTCAGCATTTACCCCAATATTTGACTCCGGGTTTTATTATTAAGGCCAGTTAGAAGTCATGGTACATTCTATATTATTAGGTTTCAGGAAAAAATAATTAACATTGAGGTCAATGGTTTTAAAATTCTGTGGAAGAGAATAAAATATGAATAAATTAGCGAGTGGATATCTTACTAGATATAGCCTTAGTAAAATTTGAGAAAGTCCCTATGCCTGAGGTATGTTATATTGAACTCTTCAACTAAAAAAAGTATAACAAATTTAGTACAGAGAAAGATTAGGTTATAATAGGAGATAATGTGAGTTGAAGAATAAAGGACTGGGAGGAAAATGGTTCAAAGTGTTCTTTCCAGAAATTCATAGCCATGTAGATCTTTCTGTTTTATTTTTTCATTTTTATCTCAATAGATGACATAAGTTTGTCTTTTGATTTTTGTTTTTTTTTTGTCTTCAATGTGTTTATCATAGACTGACATTAATATTTTTTTTTCTGACAAGATCCATGATAAACATGTATGATGTTTTCTAAGAGTTAAGTAAATCAGTGGCTTCTGTACAAGTTGAAGTAATATTAAATGACAATGAGATTTCTCAGTATAAACAGAAATCACACAATGGAATAGAGAGGCAGTGCTGTCTCATATGTGTGTGTGTGTGTGTGTGTGTGTGTGTGTGTGTGTCTGTGTCTGTGTCTGTGTGTATGTTTGTGTGTCTCTGTGTGTGAACATACACATACACACACACACACACACACACACACAGACGCACACACACAGACCCATGTTTCTGTTGTTGTATGAAGAAAGAGTTACTTCCTAAAATCACATTTAGTTAGGTAAGTATTCAAGTTAATTATCTTACTTGGGAACAGTTTAAATGTAAAGAAGAGTGACAATATATAACAATGTGCTTAAAATTATTTGAAAAATCAAATGCAAAATATTTTCAGCTAAAATATTTTTGCAAAATTTAAAATTAGATTCAGATGTAAAAGAATAGCCAAAATCTAGTCAGTATTTTTGTAATAATGCAAAATATACTTATTAATAATGTAGTACATACCTTTAAATAGCTAAAAAAGTATTTTAGTTATAGCTATCAGAAAGAAAATTCAATAGATTGAAACAGATACGCTAATTACCTTGAATTGATTCATGGTTTTCTATTGTACACATGAATCAGAATATTACATTGCATCTCTCATGTATGTAGTAAGTATTCTTATGCAGAAATCAAAGAAATTAAGAAATTTAATAATGTAAAAATTGTTTTCAGTGTTAATGTTCAACATTAAGAATCACAATTACTTTTCCATTAATTATTATTATTTATTAATTATAATATTAAACACTTTATACTATGTATATCAGTTCAGAAGTTTAAAATGATCAAGTGAATTCAAGCATTTTCCTTCACAGTTGTCTAAAATCTTGCCTATTCTTTAGTTTTGCATTGACTGGGGCTGTGTTTAAGAAGAATAAAGCCCCTTTGCCTGGTTTGGTGGCTATGGACTTCTTAACATATATATCTTGAGGTAAAATTTTTCTGTAGAAGTTGTAAAGGGATAATTTCCACAAGGTTGGAACTCACTCTCTATATTTTTATTCTGTCATCTGGATAAGCTGCAAGGCATTGAATGTGATCTCAAAGGCATTCATCCGTTAAAACCCCTGTTGTGACAAACAATGAAAACAGAGAGCTGATTCTTAGGCTTGAGGCACAGCTATAAAATAGCTGTCCTAATTTTTTTTAAATCTTTGCATGTCTTGTCTGAGGCATTTTACAAATTTTTAGATTAAATTAATTCTCTGCACTACACATGAGTGGAGATAGCTTTGAGAATATTGCATTTTATAAACTGAATGTGCACAGTGCTTTGAGACAACTCACTCCAGATTGTGTGGATGCTCTCTGAAAGCATGGCTCTAAAATCATTCTTGAACATCTGTGAAAATAGTTTAATTCTAGATCAGATGATTCACATGGCATCTGACACTCTCTAGTGATTCTTAGACCCTTTGTCCCAAAATTATATATTAAATACACATATATATTAATGGCATGAAAAAATTAACTGTGACATATTTGCTGAAAGTTAAAAACTTTTATCAGAAAGATATGGGTGAAATGTACCTTTCAGTGTTTCATGGACTCTTGTACAATATCAATGATATGTATGCATATATATATATGTATATATATATGTATGTTTAACGAATAATTACTTTGTAAATGAAAATGGTTAGTATGTTTTGCACACAGCATATGTGAAGAAAGAGGAAAGAAATTATTTAAGAGCATAAAGTAAAGGTCATGAAATGTTAGAAGTTTCTCTGGTCCTGCCCAGGCGCTGTGGTCGTGACAAATCTCTCCTGCCTAGTCCTACAGCCATTCAGACCCAAATAAAGATACAAAGGCTTAAAATGTAAAATGAATAGAAAAATCTCTTAATAAAATTAATTATCAACTGTATATCCATTAGCTTAGGCTTATTATTGACTAACTCTTACACTTACATTAACCCATAATTCTTATCTATGTTTAGGAACATGGCTTGGTAACTTTTCTTAGTTCTGCCCTGTCATCCTGCTTCCTCTGTCTCGCTGGTGACTCCTGACTCAGGCTTTCTTTTCCCAGAATTCTCCTTGCTGCTTATTTGGCTTATACTTCATGCCTGCCTACTGGCCAACCAGTATTTTATTTATCAAACAATCAGAGCAACACACATCCACAGCATACAGAATGACATTCCACAGCAATGAAACTGATGGAACTGAGTACTACAAAGACTGATTCATTGTAAGCAAATGAAGGTTCACCAAATAGATTTAAACTATCTTAAGCATTTGTAGGGTCAAAGTGACATGTTTGACAATGTTCTCAGATGTTAGTGTTGAAGATGCATATGCATGTAGTGAGCTTGAAGGGAAAAAAAACCTCAGGTATTACCATAAAAATACAGAGGAAGGCATATAATCAAAGAAAGGTTGAGGCAGTAGAATGAAATTGCTGATTAACATTCCCTGAAAGAGAGAGTTGCCAAGATAATTACAGGTCTAGACAGCACAAAATGCCACTATCAGTAAAGTAAAAACTAGGAGCATATCTATGAAAGATAGTGTAAAGCTTTTTAGTGGTCAGGCCATGTACACTTGAAAAGTGAGATGATCTGTAATTGGAAATGGTTCTGTTTTGGGGAATGGTACACCCCCAGGTAGTAGCAAGTAGTATTCGTTGTTAAGAAGACATGCAGAGTGGTTTAAAAATAAGTAACACAAAGTGGTCTCAACTGGTAACTGGATTATAGATTAAGAGCACAAACTGAATTTATAAAATTTATAGAAATACTACTTAATCCCAGCATATTTTTGCTTTCCATTGAATTTCTGCCTGTTTTATTTGTAAAATCCAGATTCAGTCTTCTATTTTTGTTTTTGATAAAGACAGCGTTATTTGGCTCTTGTTTCTTTGCATCCTATTAGTAGCCCTACCCTGTAAGTTATTTCATAATTTTGATAGTCAGGACTTTTTAAGAAAGCATCTAAATTGAGATTATGGTATATGATAATTATGGTATATGATAATTATGGTATATGACTTTTTAAGAAAGCATCTAAGATTGAGATTATGATATATGAGATTATATTAGTTTATGGGTATAATAACAAGTCATTTGGAGTTACATTATACTCTATCCATGTATCAGTATGATACTTCGTCTTTTTGAAAAGTATTTAGTGTTGCTGATCCCTCTAATATATGTTATATATATATATGTTATATATATAAAATATATGTGTTATATATTTTGATAATATAACATATAATTATATTATATATAGTATGGAACTTTAAAACTTTCTGGATTTAACACTAAAATTATAATACATTATTGACTTGTATATTTATCTCAGATATAATTTACCCTATGTCCATGTCATAGTCTACTTTTAATCATTAAAATAACTATAGTAGCCAGGCATGGCACCACAGGCCTGTAAGCATAATACTTATAAGCGTAAGATAACATGTTCAAGGTGTGACTCAAATTCATTTGCTCAAAAATGGAACAAAAACTAAAGAAAAAGAGAGAGAGAATGTTAAGTACTCACTTTTATTATCTGTTCTTATTAAATAAAGAATGCCGTGTGTGTGTGTGTGTGTGTGTATGTGTGGTTGTGTGCATATGTGTGTATAACTTTTCCCATCATACATGATGATTTTGAGATCATATGAGCATCTGTTTACTTCTCAAGAAAGAATGGAATTATTAATTAAAACATTTTAATTATAACATCTATCTTTTATTTATTGCTAAATAATATCTCTAAATAGTTTTTAATCATATACTACCCCAGAATGATATCATAGTTCATTTTACTTGTGTCTAGTTCCCTCTTTAAGTAACTTTAGAGACCAGCTTTCTGACACCTCAGATTCTCTTTTCCCAGATGTTTATAGCTATGACTTTCTGATTTTACATAGATTAATTCTTGATTTTCTGTCCTTTATCCATTTACCAAAATATATTCATAATAAATTGATTTTCTACATAGCTTGATAAAAGATACATTTATATTTGCTGTATTGAAAGAGTTTTTTTTTAAAAAAATTATCATAGCCCGTTCTCAAATTCTGATATAAAAACATTCTTATTACTATCTGGTGCCTTCCTTCTGTGCCTTGATCTTAGTTTTCCTAGCCTGAACTTACCCAAACATGCAGCCTATCTTTAGTAACCATAATAGCTCTACGTTGATTAGGTGTTATAGTTAAGTAATCTGAATATCTGATGAACTTTGTCTTGTATTATTATTAATTAAATTTATTCATTTATTTTTCATCCAGATCACAGTTTATTTCCCCTCATTCCTATCCTGTCATTCTCTACCCTCAAACTAATCCTCACTCCTGCCCCCAACCCCCAATAAAGTATGGCATATTAAGTTGATGTAGGATCAAACTTCTCCCCTTGCATTCAGTCTGGGCGTGGGAATCCAGCATGAGGAATAGGTTCCTGGAAGATAGGCAAAGTGTTAAGGACAGGCCCTGTTTCCACCACTAGGAGTCCCATAAGTAGATCAAGCTATGCAGCTGTCACACTTATGTAGAAGGCCTAGGTCAGTTCAATGCAGACTCCCTAGCTGTCAATCCAGAGTCTGTGAGCTCCTATGATCCCAAGTTAGTTGTTTCTGTGGGTTCCCTTGTGATGGCTTTGACCCTCCTAACTTATACAATCCCTCCCCCTCTCTTCAACAGGATTCCCCAAGCATGGCCCAGTGATTGGCTGTGGATCTGTCTCTATCAGTCACTGGATGAAGGCTCTCTGATGACAGTGGAGTAGTTAACAATCTGATTACAGGAAATGGCCACTTCAGGTTACCTATCCACTATTGCTAGGAGTCTTAGATAAGGTAATCCTGGTAGATTCATGGGAGTTTTCCTTGCACCAGGTTTCTAGCTGACCCCGGAAAGTCCCCATCAAAACACTTTCTTTCATTACTTTCCATGTTTGTCCACTCCCCAACCCAGTTACTTTTGTTCCCATCCCCACCAGCTTTCAGTCTACCCAGGGGATTGTTGAGGAATATTATTTTAAGGTGTGTTACTTTTGTTTATGTTGCATTTGTTTAACTCTGTGAAGCTGTGTTACTGTGCCGGTCTAAAACATCTGATGGTCTAATAATGATGTGAATGGCCAGTAGCAAGGCAGGAGAAAGGATAGGTGGGGCTGGAAGGCTGAGAGAATATACAGAGGAAAAAATCTGGGAGGAGAGATCTACAAACCAGAGAAGGAGGAGGACTCCAGGGGCCAGCAACCCAGCTACACAGCAAACCACAGAGTAAGAATAAGATTTACAGAAGTAAGAGAATGGGAAAAGTCCAGAGGCAAAAGGTAGATGGGATAAGTTGAGAACAGCCCAGAGGCAGAAAAAGTAGATTGGATAAGTTAAGAAAAGCTGGCTAGAAACTAAGCCAAGCTAAGGTTGGGCATTCATAATTAAGAATAATCATCCATGTGTGATTTATTGGGGAGCTGGGTGGCAGGCCCCTAAAAGAGAAAAAACAACCAACAGAAGATCTCTTCTATTTTCCCTTCCCAGGGAAGTTCTTGCATCCCTGTACCACTTTGGGCCCTCCTTGTTTCTTACACTCTCTGGGTCTGTGGATTGTATCATGGTTATCCTTTAGTTTACAACTAATATCCACTTATGAGTGATTACATACCATGTTTGTCTTTCTGGGTATGGGTTAACTCACTTAGGATGATTTTTTTCTAGTTCCATCCATTTGCCTTCAAATTTGCTGAAGTCATTGTTTTTAACAGCTAAGTATTACTCCATTGTGTAACTGTACCATGTAGCTTAAATTTTCCTGTGTCCATGCCTGCTGGACAAATCTCTCCCACTCATGTCTCCCAAGTAAACACACAGAGACTTATATTGCTTATAAACCGTATGGCCATGGCAGGCTTCTTGCTATCTGTTCTTATATCTTAAATTAACCCATTTCTATAAATCTATACCTTGCCATGTGGCTCATGGCTTACTGGTACCTTACATCATGCTTCTCCTCCTGGTGGCTAGCAGGGTCTCTCTCCCTCAGCCTTCCTCTCGTCAGATTCCTCCCCTCTCCTTGTACCGCCTATACTTCATGCCTGGCTACTGGCCAATCAGCATTTTATTTATCAATCAATCATCCGCAGTAGAACCACATTTTCTTTATGCATTTTTGAGTTTATGGGGCATCTAGGTTGTTTCCAGGTTCTGGTTATTATGAATAATGATGCTATGAACACAGTTGAGGTCGTGTCCTGTGGAATAATTGAGCATCTTTTGGGTATATTCTCAAGAGTGGTACAGCTGGATCTTGAGGTAGAATGGTTGTCAAATTTCTGAAACCTCCATATTGATTTCCAAAGTGGCTCTACAGGTTTGTCACCTGACCAACAGTGGAGGAGTATTCCCCTTTCTCAACATCCTCTCCAGCATAAGTTGCCATCAGTATTTTTGATCTTTGCCATTCTGAGTGATGTTAAGATAGAATCTCAGACTCATTTTGATTTGCATTTCTCTGATGGGTAAGGATCTCAAACAATTCTTTAAGTGCTTCTCGGTTATTTGAGATTCTTTTGTAGAAAACTCTCCATTTAGATCTATAACCTATTTTTAATTGGATTATTTGTTTTTTGTTTTGTTTTGTTTTGTTTTTGATGTGTAGTCGCTTAAGTTCTTTATATATTTTGGAGAATAGTCTTCTGTCAGATGTTGGATTAGAGAAGATCTTTTCCCATTTTGTAGGCTGCCATTTTGTCTTATTGACAGTGTCCTTTGCTTTACAAAAGCTTTTCAGTTTAATGACATCCCATTTATTAATTGTTGATCTTAGTGTCTGTGCTACTGCTGTTCTATTAAGGAAGTTGTCTCCTGGGCCAATGCATTTACGGCTACTTCCAGTTTCTCTTCTATCAGGTTCTGTGGAATTAAATCTATGTTGAGGTCTTTAATCAACTTGGATTTTAGTTTTATTCAGGGTGACAAATATGAATCTATTTGCATTCTTCTACAAGCCAAAATCTACTTATGCCAGCACCATTTGTTGACGATGCTTTCTTTTTTCATTGAACAATTTTTGCTTCTTTGTTGAATTCAGGTGTCCATAGGTGTGTAGGTTTATGTCAGGGTCTTCAACTCAATTCCATTGATCTACCTGTCTGTATTCATGCCAACACCATGCTGTTTTTATTACTATAGTTCTGTAATAGAGCTTGATACTAAGAATGATCATACTTCCAGAGGTTCCTTTATTGTACAGGATTATTTCAGCTATACTGAGTTTTTGTTTTTCCATATGAAGTTGAGAACTGTTCTTTCATGGTCTATAAGAATTGTGTTGGAATTTTCATTGAGATTACACAAGATATGCAGATTGCTTTTGTTAAGAAGGACTTTATTACTATTTGAATCCTACTGATCCATGATCATGGGAGATCTTTCCATTTTCTGATATCTTCCCCAATTCTTTCTTCAAAGGCTGCTTGTTCTTGTCATGTAGGTCTTTCATTTGTTAGGTTAGAGTTACTCCAAGATATTTTATATTATTTGTGGCTATTGTGATGGTGTAGCTCCTCTTATTTCTTTCTCAGGCCATTTATTATTTATATATAGCAGGGCTACTGATCTTTTTAATTAATTGTGTATCCACCTACTTTATTGAAGGTTGATTATCAGCCGTAGGATTTCCCCAGTAGAATTTTTGGGGTTGCCAATGTATACTATCATATTATCTCTGAAACATGATATTTCACTTCTTACTTTCTAATTTGTATTTCCTTGATGTTCTTTTGTTATCTTACTGCTCTAGCTAGAAGTTCAAACACTATATTAAATAGATATGGAGAGGGTGGACAGCCTTGCCTTGTTCCAGATTTTAGTGGAATTGCTTTGAGTTTCTCTCCATTTAATTTGATGGTGGTTGTCAACTTGCTATATATTGCTTTTATTATGTTTATGTATGTTCCTTGTATTCCTCATCTTTCTTAGACTTTTACCATGAAGCTGAATTGAATTTTGTCAAAAGCTTTTTCAGCATCTAATGAAAGAATCCTGTATGTTTTTTTTTCTCTCAGTTTCTTTTATGGTGGATTACATAGACAGATTTTTGTATGTTGAACAATCCCTATATCTTTGGTATAAAGCCCACTTTATCATGGTGGATAATCTTTTTTATGTGTTCTTGAATTTGTTTTCAAAGTATTTTATTGAATATTTTTGCATCACTGTTCATGAGGGAAATCAGTCTGTAATTCTCTTTCTTTGCTGAGTATTTGTGTGGTTTGAGTATCAGGGTGACTGAAGTCTCATAAAAAGAATTTGGCAATATACCTTCTGTTTCTATTGTATGGAACAATTTGAAGAATATTGGTGGTAACTTTACCTGAAAGTCTGATAAAGTTCTGTGCTGAAGCCATCTAGCCATGGGCTTTTATTGTTTGGGGGAATTTTAATGACTGCTTCTCTTCCCATAGGGGTTATTACTCTATTTTAAATGTTTATATGTTCTCGATTTAATCAAGATCAAAGTGTCATGAAATCTGTCCTTTTTTTTTTTTTTTTAGATTTTCCAGTATTATTGAATACAGATTTTTGAAGGATAACATAATGATTCTTTGGATTGTCTTAATGTCTATTGTTATGTTCCCCTCTTCATTTCTGATTTTGTTAGTTTGGATATTCTCTGTCTGCTTTTAGTTAGATTGGATAAGGGCTTGTCTATCTTGTTTGTTTTCTCAAATAAACAACTCTTTGTTTCATTTTTTTTCATTTTCTCTTTGTTTCTATTTTAATGATTTCAGCCCTCAGTTTGATTATTTCCTGTCATCTACTCCTCCTGGGTGAGTTTGCTTCTTCTTGTTCTAGAGTTTCCAGGTGTGCTCTTATGTTCCTAGTGTGAGATTTCTCCAATCTTTATACAGGCACTTCATGCTGTAAACTTTCCTCTTAGTATTGCTTTCATTATGTCCCGTAAGTTTGGATATGTTGTGCATTAATTTTCATTGTATTCCAGGAAGTATACAATTTTTTTTCTTTATTTCTCCCTCCACTCAGTGATAATTCATTTGAGTGTTGTTCAATTTCCATGAGTATGTAGGCTTTCTGTAATTTATGTTGTTGTTGATTAACTCCAACTTTAACCCATGGTAATCCAATAGGATACAGGGGTTATTCTAATTTTTTTGTATCTGTTGAGATTTGCTTTGTGACAGAGTATATTGTCAGTTTTAGAGAACATTCCATGAGGGACTGAGAAGAAGGTATTCTTTTGTATTTGGATGAAATGTTTCATAGATATCTGTTTGATCCATTTGAGCCATAACATAACATCTGTTAGTTCCTTTGTTTCTCTGTTTAGTTTTGGTCTGGAAGACCTGTCCATTGGTGAAAGTGAGGTATAGAAGTCTCATGCTATTAATGTGGCCTTCAATATGTGATTTAAGCTTTAATAATTTTTTTTTTTTTACAAATGTGAGTGCCCTTGTATTTGCAGCATAGTTGTTCAGAATTGAGATTTCATCCTCATGGATTTTTCCCTTGATCAATATAAAATGTCCTTCTCCATCTCTTTTCATTAATTTTAGTTTGCAGTTTAATTTGTTAGATATTAGGATAGCTATACCAATTTAGGTGCATTTTATTGGAAAATCTTTTTCTAACCATTTCCTCTAAGTTAAAGTCTGTCTTTGAAGTTGAGGTGTGTTTCTTGTTTGCAGCAGAAGGAAGGATCCTGTTTTTATAACCTCTCTGTTAGCCTGTATCTTTTTAATGGAAAATTGAGTCTGTTGGTGTTAAGATATAATAATGACCAATGATTGTTAATTCCTGTTATTTTTTGGTGGTGATTGTGGCATTGTGTATTGTGTGTGTGTGTGTGTGTGCTTTCTTTTCATTGGGTTTTGCTGGTGTAAGATTATTGCCTGTCTTTTTGTGAATATAGCTAACTTCTTGCATTGGATTTTTTTCTAGCACCTTTTGTAGAGATGGATTTGTGTATAAATATTGTTTATATGGGGTTTTGTCATGAAATATTTTGTTTTCTCCATCTATGGTGATTGAAAGTTTTCATGTGCATTATTGTAGTCTCCACTGATGTTTTGGTTGCCTTAGGTGCCTATATCTAGCCTGGCTTTTTGTAAAGCTGTTGTGTTCTTCCAAATTGTAGACTAGAACATGGAGCCTAATGGAGGGACTGCTGTTCTTCTGATTGTATTGTCTATGTAGTCTATTAGAGTTGCTGTGAAACGATGGTGGGAACTTCACAAGAGCAGTGGAGTTCAACCAGAGTTGGAGAAAAGGCCCCAGCAGTCTTGCTGGGGCTGAAATTGGAGGAGGAGATTAAAGAGATGTGCTTAGGGCTTAGGTTCTGGAGATTGGGCAGCTAAACTTGGAGGTCCTGTGCTCGCCTGTTCTTCTGATGAGTATGGGCTGTATCTGTGCCTATGGTGTCTGCTGGGGTAGCAGGGGAAAGGTTGACCACAGGGAAGGCGATGAAGCAGGTTGAGTGTGACAGCAGAGTGGGTCTTGGGGGAACAAAATCTAATGGATGTTGGCAGTCCAGCTGGCAGACAGGTCACTCACCGACTAGCTGGTTGATAGGGACTGCCCTGGAGCAGTGAACATCCATGAACTTTGTTCCTATGCCCCTCCAGTTCCCAACCTTCATCTACAGACATCAACAAAAATGAGGCAAATAAGCAAAATTGAATGTTGATTATAAAAATTTAGATTGTACATTGCCAGAATACAAAATAGTCTTTCAATATATAGGCACTTATGTGTTATAAGAATACTTTTACCCCTTTATATTTAATATTCAGGTGTAATTTATATAAATTATAGTCAATATAAGTAATAGAAATGTATACATTACTCTTAAAATTTAAAAATTACATCAATTGAATACTACTTTTCAAGTAAAGCAATTTAGATGCAGTAATAATTCCATTTATTCTCCAATAATTCAATGAATTGAGTATTATAACAATAAATATTTCACATCAAGAACAGCTTACATTCTGGCTTGAATAGGTAAATATTTTTAGGGTTTATTATTTGTTAATAGTATTTAATAAAAGTTGAGAGCATAGATTGTTATTATTAATAAAATAATTATTCCAGTTTTTAAGTAACTTTTTAGGGGGGAATTAATATTATGAGCTGTAAATTACTAGTTAAATACATTTTCCTTAAGATTAAATAAAAAATTAAAACTAAAGTATCAGAAAATGTTTAAGTTAAATAATAACACAAAGGAAAACAAATATGCCGGATGATTGAGAGGAGATTGTCGGTCTGACTGACAGGTAGGGTGGAGGCAGGCCTGGTCCAGCCAGTCTCTCCCTGGGGATGAGTGGGATAGTGAGTGTTGATGGCCCAGACCCACCATTCCACTGGAGAAAGCACACTGGGCTGGGAGACTTGTCAAAACAGGAACTTGTTTTATTGTATCAGGAGTGGACTTATATAGGTTGGGGTGATGGGGGGGATTGGGTGAAGATAGCCGGCCAATGAGATGATGCCATCTCAGCAGTTACTAGGCAGAGGCAATTCTAAGTTGAATAGTGCTGAGTCACTCCTATTCCTAAGTCATGTCCCAGGACAGGTCGCCAAACTCGAGCTAGAAAATGTAACGAACCCAAGAAATTAGACATCAAAATAACCAACAGTCCAATTTAAAAAATGGCTATAGACTAAACAGAGAATTTCCAACAGAAGAAGCTCTGATGGCTGAAAGACATTTAAGGAATCGCTCAACATTCATAATCACCAGGGAAATGTAAATCAAAACAACTCTGAGATACCACCTTAAACCTGTCAGAATGGCTAAGATCAAAAACACTGAAGACACCTTATGTTGGAGAAGATGTGGAGCAAGGGGAGCACTCCTACACTGCTGGTGGGAATGCAAGTTTGTACAACCACTTTGGAAATCAATATGGCGCTTTCTTAGAAAATTGGGACTCAACCTCCCTCAAGACTCAGCTATTCCACTCTTGGGCATAAACCTAAGGAATGCTCAATCATACTACAAGGGCACATGTTCAACTATGTTCATAGCGTCATTATTTGTAATAGCCAGAACCTGGAAACAACCTAGATGCCCTTCAACTGAAGAATGGATAAATAAAATGTGGTACATATACACAATGGAGTACTACTCAGCAGAGAAAAGCAATGACATCATGAGGTTTGCAGGCAAATGGATGGAATTAGAAAAAATGATCCTGAGTGAGGTAACCCAGACTAAGAAAGACAAACATGGTATGTACTCATTCAAATGTGAATACTAGATGTAAAGCAAAGGATAACCAGACTGCAACTCACAACTCCAGGGAGGCTACCTTGTAAAGAGGATCCTAATAAAGACACAGGGATCACCCAATGACAGAGAAATAGGAACTCTTGTCCTCCATTAAACTTTCTGAAACATACGTGCTTCTAATACTAAATTATATTTGTTTAATTTTTTTGTTTACCAAGTGGCACTAAGTACTGGATCTTCTATTGGGATGATGACACTTGTTCTGTGTACAATTTCTGAATCACTATGTATCTGTCATTGTATTTCCTTTGCCTACTCTTAATAATTTTGGGTGGTATAGAATCTAGGTACAGCATATTTCTACTGTAAGTGTTGCAGATATTGATGATACTAGTTTAATATCTTCAGGAATTCATTGATATTGGTTAAAAACTCAGAAGCCATATACTATTGTATAATCTCTATCGAATCTTCCATTTTATTTTTTTGTATCAACTTTATTTAAAGTTCTCTTGGAATTTTCCAGAATGTATCTTTACAAAATTAAAATTAAATGCTCAATTCTTTATTTCATCACATATACATATTTCTGGTGTCCATAAAACTTATGGTGAGATTTTTGATTATCCAGTGTTTGTTCAATTTTTAAAAGTCTCTATGCATAAATTTAAGATCTTTCTAATCTCCAAAGAAAATTATTGGGACACTCTGAATTGTTAGTTTACTCTGGACTCAATTTTAGGAAAAGGTCCTAATATTTAAAATCGGGATGAGATAACTAAGATAAGCTATATACTTTTGGACACACAAGCATGTGAGAGAATGCATTTAATATCTCAAACTTCTAGTATAGTAATCACCAGTTATCTATCACCATGTGCTTGCAAAGGGTCTAATCAAATAAATTTCATTCACATCTTTAATTCTAGCAGTCAGAATATAAAGTGTGGCTCTGTTACTTCAAGGCCAGCTTTTTTTTTTTTTTATTTTTGGTAAGTTCCAGGACAAAGATTCACAGTAAGTAATTATCTCAAAAAAGTGTCATGGGGTAAAGGGATTAAGATATAATTTTACTTAATATAATTTAATTTAATTTTAACAGCTTTTTATGATATGGGTACAGATATAGATAAACAAATCTGAAATGCACACAAGGAAAGAGAAGTGAGGCTAAATAAAAACATATTTAAAAACAAAGTTTTAACATGTATTAAGAATTAAAACAAGAAGAAATAGTGCCTAATCATGGGGGGATAGGTATTATAATAACTCCAAGGTATGAATGTAACATAAATATCATGTTTATGAATGCAAAATTGGGGCTTGAATATGTAGCTTAGAAAATTGGCATTGTGAAACTTTAACAAGTAATTTTCCCTTGGGGTATAGCTGAAATCACAAACTGAAGCAAAGCTAAGATAGGAAAAATGCAAATGTAATAATTCATATGATAAAGTGTATTTTGAAAACCATAAGAATAATATTCTGTGTCAAGTTATTTGATTGATATATTAAATTTGTTAATACAATCATCTATTAAGTACATATATCATTTGTGGTTATTTGTAAAACAGTTAAGATTCCAACTCAGATAAGCCTGGTTCTATGTCTACATATTGAATATTAAAGTTTGAGTTACCTTTAATTGAAATCTACCAGTATAATGATATAGTATGTTAATGAAATCTTGTGTAGTTGGATTTTTCTCCATTCTCACTCAGGACCACAGCTGCTCAGACACTAGTAAACACACAGAGTCTTATATTACTTATAAACTGTATGGCCGTGGCAAGCTTTTTGCTATCTAGTTGTTATATCTTAAATTAGCCCATTTCTATTCATCTATAAGTTGCCATATGGCTTGTGGCTAACCAGTACTTTTACATCTTGCTTCCTCTGTGTCTGGCTGGTGACTCCTGACTCAGCCTTCCTCTTCCCAGAATTCTCTTCTCTGCTTGTACCACCTATGCTATACTTCCTGCCTGGCCTCTGGTCAATTAGCATTTTATTTAAAACCAAATCAGAGTAACACATTCACAGCATACAGAGCCATATCCATAGCACTCTTAGAATTTTCAAATTAGCAAACTCATAGCTATATTTACATTGTATGCTAATTGGATAACTTTGAAAATTTTGCAAAATTTACAAACTAAAGGTATGGCAGGATTTTGTGAAAAAATATTAATAACTAAAAGATATTCCTTGCAATAGAACCTCAGAATATAGCCAAGGAAATGTAAGTATAAAGAAGTACACTTTAATTATAGTATCATGACTAGGATTATAATTATATAATTATAGTTCAATTACAATATAAATAAAAGATCAATACATTCTGTATATCAGATATGTGGGTGCTTTGATACAAGGTGGCCAAAAGGAAATGAAAATTAGAAATTTCAAATATAAATAATTTTTTAATGCAAAAAATAGAGTTTATATTATAACAGATATTGTCAGCAGGACTGAAAATATACTGAAAGCAATACAGTTGAAGGGCACCATCTGTATATGATATAGAAAAGGGTATTGTTTTGCTTCCAAATATATATACACCAAATTGCTTTCAATCACATTTTATTGTCTTTGTTTACTTTGAAATTCAGAAAGTTTAGTGTTGCAAGGCTCAAAATAAAAGGAGACAATTTGTATTTTATTTCCTTTAAATATTCCAGGGAAGGGTGTTAGAGTTTGGTATTTTGATAATTTTTATTAATATATTCTACACTTTACTTTCAAACTCTCTTTTCAAATTTTGATAAATATATGTGTGTCAGCATGTTTATCTGTGCTAATGTATGCATAGCTCTGAAGGAAAAGGAAGAGAATATATTTCATGATTCACAGCTATTGTAAATGTCCTTAAAGTGATTACAAGTCATATTGTAATTTCTTCCATAGTTTAGCTTCATATCTTAAATAATATTCTACTCATCTGTTTTGAAATAGTGTAAGTGTAATATTTCACTGGAAATGTTTAGTTCCATTTAAAATAAATCCATCCTCTAAGCAATAGTCAGATTTAGATAAAATTCCTTTGTTTTCTCCTATATAGTTTTGCATAAATTTGGATAAAAACACAATTTAGTGTCTATGTTACCAAATCATTGATATATTTTCTTCTGAATCCCCCCATGAATTACTACATAATTTAAATTTGTACAGATCTCAGATTATTATAACTTCATACTCTTGTTTGATGAAACTTTATCTTAAAATCCTAAATTGCACCAAAATGTCATGAGTGTTTAGGAATGGCCACTTATGCATTCTAAAAAATACTGAATAATAAGGGAAGCTATTGGAAACATACATTTCTTTATGTACACATCTAAAATACATTCTAATTATGTAGAACTTTTACATTGTATTGAGGAAAGAGAACATATAAACAAACAACTTGTATTTATGTTCTTCTAGCTTTACATAATATTGATTATGAACTTGAGAAAATTATGTTTTTACAGTTTGCTCAGGAAACATGAAAATGATAATAATTCCTCTTGGTAGCACTTAAAACTTGAATAGTAAGATTTCTAAATTTGAAGAAGTTAAGTCACTTCAGTCCATGTTAACCTGTCTCTACGGTACATACAGTAACACTATCTCATCCATGCACTTATCAGAAATGACACATAGATATATCCTAAATAAATGATGCCAGATTTAGTGACTGAAACTTTTGTTATTATAATACTCATGACAAATTTGTCTATATGATGAATTATTAGCCAACTGTTCACACTGATGTATTTAGAAAGAGTTGCTTGCTCTTATCTCTGCACTTATATATTTCAGTCACATCCCAAGTGCTATAATTATGTCTCATACTATATTATACTATATTATTTGCCTTCTTGTATGGGCACAAGATTCTTTTTTTTTTTTTTTTTTTTTTTTTTTTTTTTTGGTTTTTCGAGACAGGGTTTCTCTGTGTAGCTTTGCGCCTTTCCTGGGAATGACTTGGTAGCCCAGGCTGGCCTCGAACTCACAGAGATCCGCCTGGCTCTGCCTCCCGAGTGCTGGGATTAAAGGTGTGCGCCACCACCGCCTGGCTGGGCACAAGATTCTTAAAGAGAGTAAAATATTTCTTTTTCAGTCTGCCCAACTGCAAAGTCATCTTGCAAAAGTGTATTTGAATCATGTATGTGTATTGGGTAGCTGTTCCAGCTTTGACCTGGAAGTAATACCCCCATTGAGACTTCGGTAACTGTCACACCTACAAGACAGGAGCCCTTAAGACCTGAGATCCAGATGTCCCAGCTCTCTTGGTTCCTGGAACTTGGACGCTAGAGGTAGATTGAGCATAGTTCTCCAGAAAAAAACTGAACTGGGCTACACTTTTCATGGACCCTATAACCTATCCCTTTATGTGTAAGTTACCCCACAAAATAAACCTCCCTTTTAACTATGTGGAGTTGCCTTAATACAACAACCAATATGTATGTCCTTCTATATCTAATGTTCAAGTGAATGATGTATATAATGAGAATATATTCAGCATGAATATCTACTGAATTTTATACTTCTTTTAGTTCACAATGTATCATTAATTAGTATATAAATTTATCATACACTAAAAATCACTTAAATATGACCTACTAAAAATTAAATATACTTAAGTTGTGTTACAATTTAATATTACTCAAATGCCTAAAACATTTGCATATTAGTCATAAAATTAACTGTAAGACTATACACTGGATCAAATAATTTTATTCCGGTCTATATCTCTAATATATGATTTTTCCTTTTGAAATAAATATGTAGAAGATCTTTTTTTAAATCTCATGATAGAACTTAAAACTATGCCTAATACGAAAGGGTGCTCTCCATCAAGTATCATGTATTTAAGTTAGTACAAAAGGTAAAAATATACTTATGATAACATTCAAATAGGATCTTAGATCTATTAAGTAAACAAAAATCTATCTCAAACAAATAATTTTCAAAAAGCACAAGATAACACTACATTTGAATCTAAACTAAGTTTTATGTTTATTATAAATAATGCAACTATAATTCTATCCACAAAGTAGACTTCTTTAAAATACTTATTTAACTTTAAATTTTAAATAGTGTATATTTGTATGGTGGGGGTGATATATGCACATGAGTCCAGGTGCCCAAGTGGCTTTGAGTGCAATAGAATTTGGAGCATCTGGCAACTATAAGCTACTTAACATGGGTTCTGGGAACTAAACTCAGGTCCTCTACAAAACTGGTACATTGGTACATGCTGCTAACATTTGAACTATCTCTAAAATTTCAATTTTATTATTTTAACTCTCTCTCTCTCTCTCTCTCTCTCTCTCTCTCTCTCTCTCTCTCTCTCTCATTTATATGAATGTACATCTGTGTGGAGGCCAGAAGAGTGCATTAGATCTCCCAGAGCTGGAATTACAAGCAGTTCTTAGATACCTTATATGAGGAATTGAACTCTCATCTTTTGCAACAACAGTATGTGTTCTTAATCACTGAGGCATTATTGTCTGATCTCCAACATAGACATTCTAATATTATCCTATAGTTTTTATTTAAATAGGTTCTGTGGAATAAGTGAGTAATTATGCTATTTATGTTATTACTTTTTAGCTTCCTCATATTTCAAAACCCAGAAGTTGTAATAGTATTTGGAAGCCCGGGTACTACACTAGAGATGGCAGGACTCAAGTCTTTGAAATATCCTTTAAAGTAAGAAATACCTGTAATCTTGACTAAGTACACAAACAAGCTGATTTAACTCAATCTCTGAATAAAAGCAATCGACCATTTAAAATTCCAATACTTCAGCATTTTAATTTTTGCCTTTTTATAGACCCATGTAAAACACATTTTCCTATTATTAGATAATAGCCTGAAGAATTTTACTATTGTTCACTTTGAGTTATAGGCACATAAAATACACATCAGATAACACAGTGCTGGTGCTCAAAATGTAAATATGGATGACCCTTAAATATAAAGTTAACACAGCAGACTATAAACCCTTTTGTACACAAACTTTCTTCAAGGTAATAAGCGCTTCCTATGATATGGGATGGGGCAATAATAAAACTAACTAGTGTGCTTTTCACAGAATCCTAAGAAAACCACAGCTGTTCATCAAGATCATTTCAACATTTACCAGAGTGACAGCTGTAATGCACATAATTCATGTGGCATGTTGGAGCTGTCCATCTGCTGGGTGCTGAATTCACAGTTGACTAATCATCTGTAATGAAATTCCTGTCTAGTTGTTTGTGCATAACACCATATTCTAATGATTCCAGATCATTTATCCTGCATGGACTTAGAACAAAACATCATACAGTTCTCTCCAGAGAAATACTATGTAAACAACTAACTATAGAAAGTAATTTCATTAAAAACAGAATTCTAGGCATATAGTAATCAATTATGATATTTTAACATAAATCAGTATACATTTACATATCTTTGAAATCATATGGTAAGATTGGTCTTCTAGAGAAGTGCTCATTACTTAACAACTACTGGATGCTTTGTCAATTACTTAGTGTTTATTATTTGTTTGGGACATTATTTTATTTTTATTAATAATTCTACTGACTTAGAGTAGTAATAAAACTGCCCTAATTAGTATTTTATTATTGTTAACATTTAAGAGGAAATTCTGACTAAAAAAAGATGTTCAATTATTTTCCAAATCTAATTATTCACTCAGCAAGCACTTAATTTCAACATGCAGCTTCTATACTCCAGATGCTTTGATATGCTTCAATAAGAATAATGAATCGGCTTAACTTGTATTCTTTGGATTCTACATAGTGAACCAATTGTAATATGATATGGTAGCAGAAGCATACATCATTTGACAAGTACCTGACAAAAAAAGTGACTCATTCTACTGTAAGTTATTAAGCTTCTTTGGCACATGGGATACACATGGAATATGGGATATACATGGGTTAGAAAACCCTACTTTCTTTTAAACTACTCCTGTGTCCTTCTCAGTGTACATGTTTTGAGAGAAACATCATTATTCTCCAGTAGCAGAAACAATCATGTAGTCTCTATCTGACATATCAAAGCATTCCATAAGCTAGTAAGTCTAACCAGTTCCAACATATATGGCAAGAAGACACTCTTGGATGATGTTCACATCTGAAAGAGAAGAAAAAAATCTTTACTTGTGGAACAGAAACTAAGAAAATATCAGTTCTAAACCTCTTGTACTTGTTTCTACTAGGCCATCAGCAGAGAAGAAAGAAATGCAAATAAATAAGACACAAAACCCGGATCATGACAGTGTTACTAAAAAACAGAATTACCTGTGTCTTAGGCTGCATCTGGGCCTGTCATTTTATTATCTTAGTATGAAAAATTTTATTTTCTCTAAAGAAGCTTGATTTTGCAGTCTGTCCTTGAATTTCAGGCATAGCCAAGGGGATAACTAGCAAAGACTTCAAATGTAAACATTTTGCATTGGTGACTCAAGATCTTCACATTGCTGTGTCCACTCATCCCGATAAGTAATAGAAACCTCACCAGATTCTAATCAAGTCCTCTACTAAAGTCTCACTTTAAGCCACCAGCCATTTATCAATGAACTAAACATAACATTGTCTTCTCTGAGATTGCATGTATTTTGTTAGGTAGCTCTCACTCTGTACCACAAAATAAGTTGTTTTCTTTCACAAACTGATACTAATAATAATGCTGAGAAGCTAGATTCTCTAAGAGGTATAATGTCATAATAATAATGGCAATTAGAGAATTATAAAGTCATATTTTTAAAGTGGTAAAATGTAAAATAATTGGTCACTTTACATAAGAAGCAAATTCTAATATTTAGGAGACAACTTCAGGAAAATATGAACAGAAGTAGAAAAAACAAATTAAATATGGAAAAAAATGTTATTACACAGATAAAAATTGGTGGAAGTGTTTGAAAGACTAAAATCAAGTACACAAGAACATTACAACTTTGAAAACTCAGATCTGAAAAAGGCACAAATGTCCATTAGGTCTTTCATGTCCACAGCAAGCCATTTTAATACTGCACTTTCTAAGATCTGGGTGAAGAATGTGGAGTCCTGGATCTCATGGAACCTCTAGTCTCTCAAATTAACAGGAAATTTCACTGTATTGTAGAACTGCAAACAATCCCCATTTCATTGGTAGTCTAGCCTAGGATGCCACAGAAACATGGAGGGAATCAACCCTATAAGTTGCAAATTCACAGTGACCTATATTTTCTATTATGTTGCATATTGTGCAGGTCTGACATTCATAAGCTGGAGATGAACACAAGGTAGTCAATGACTCAGCTAGAAGCAAAGTCCAAGCCTCCTGAAGGAACTTTTCCCACAGAAATACTCACAAACCTGTCAGAACTAGTAAACATGACTCACTTGTGCAAGCTTTAAAAACTATAACAACTATTTACAACCTCAAATGCTTCCATATTGATGATGACTTCTTTAAGTATATAGTGAATGTGTGACCTAATTTCTTCAGTATGCTTTACCTCTTCTCACTTGTTCTTTCTCCCCCTCTTGCTTTTATTCTCATTACTTTCCTTCCTTCTTTCCCTCTCCATAATGTATGTGTGTATGTATGTCTATTTTCTACTATATTAAATTAACCAAGTTTAATTCCACATAATATTAATAATAATAATTCACACCTCCCATTAAAATAAATTTTAGAATTTATTCTAAAATTTGAAACCATCAGGACTGTAGAACCAGTCATAAACATGTCAAAAACACTACTTCTCAGAGTCTGGGTTATTGTGATATGCACAGACTCAGTTCTATAGTTGACGACTCAAAGATTCAGTCATTAAAACTCTAAGATAAAATTTAGAAAACTCAGTAGAACTGCAGTAACAATACTATTTTATCAAACTTTTAAGCAGTATCATAATTTTTTCTCTCTAAAAGTTATTATGGCTTTCAGAATATGTATTTACTTACTATTGTGACAAAGATTCCCAAATTCTTTATGTGTGTGTGTGTAAATATATATGTGTGTGTGTATATATGTATATATATATATATATATATATATATATATATATATATAAATTCGTGATACTTCAAAATTATTATTTAATTTACTTAACAAGATGGAGACTTTGGAAAAATGTTTACTGTATAGTACATTTTTCTTAGAGGAAGTATTTTTCTGTTAATATGTAAATAGTAATAATAGAAATGAATACCTCCTTCAGAAATGTAAAAGCATCTCACAATCTTTTTTCCAAGGTTTTCATTCACATCGAATTAAGCATAGAGCTCAGAATTCAAGATTTAGGTGAAACATAGTATTCAGTGTTCATTAATTTTTTTAAAGACCTTATGGAACCCAGTATCAATATCCTAAGAATCCAATCACTTTGTTAAATTACTACTGTGATGGTTGGTTTTGTCAACTTGACACCAACCTACACGTGTCTGGAGAAATAAATCTCAATTAAGGAATTGCCCCTGTCACTTCCTAGAGTCATGCCACATTGGTGGGGTAGCTGCTTGCTGATAGTCATACAATTGAATGTCCTAACATGAATGTGCCATTCACAGAAGGTGGACCTATGACAGCAAACAAGTCTGTGGCTCTCCTTCCTGACCTCTGCTTCAGCCCCTGCCTCCATGTCCCTACCTTGAGTTCCCGCTCTGAATTCTCTTAGTGATGGCTTATGACCTGGGAGATGCAAGATGAAATAAACCCTTTTCTCTCCAGGTTTATTTTGGTTAAAGTTTTATCATAGCAAGAGACAGAAAACTAGGATAAACCATCCATCAGTATGTGTGAAACCATTCCAGGGTTTTGTTTTTGTACTGCAAAGTTTCCTAAGTTGTACTAGTTCATTTAAATAGATACACATTAATGCTGTAATAATACTAATATGAACTAATACTACAACCATATTAGAACTCAGACGAAGCCCCAATCGAAACAATACAAGACCAAATCATTTCGCCTGCTTGTTGTCACATCTCAGTCAACTGGAAGGTCTATTCTAAATAGACAGATGTTTCATTGACAGGAGACAATAAAGATCTACTTTGGAGTAATTCCCCTCTCTTTTGACGTCTAGTCCTCAGTGACATAATCTTGTCAAATAGACCCAATCATCAAAATCATAAGATTGACAGTATTAACTTTTTCTCTGAGATAAACACATGGCTGTCCAGATGTACATCAGGCTGTTATAAACACACTTCCAATTGTCAATGAGTAAAGATTGAGATGTAGCTCACTTAAAACTTCTCTTGATGGGAATAATGACATTACTAGTTTTTTTTTTCATTTTAAGAAACCTATCACTGACTATGAATATATGTTTTCCTGATACTTTCTATGTAAAAGCATTTAAAATTTTTATTTTGTCTATTAAGTGGTTACTAAACCCAATGTGGGTATCTCTATCACTATTATTCTGTAAAAAGTTATCAACCTTCACTTACATGTGTTCTTACAAAACACATGGGAATAGTGAGCCCAGAGACACCTGCCTCTTCAAATCTTACCCTTATTCTCTATGTAAAATTTTTGCTATAGACTAGTGGGTAAACTGTGTGTCTCAAAGGGCCGCACTACAGCTTCCAAGACAAGATTGTTCTTTTTGTTTGTTTGTTTTTGTTTTTGACTTATTTTCTTTCTTTCTTTTGTTTGGTTTTTGTTTTTTCTTTTACCTTTGGTTTTGATGAAGGGGTTGGAAGGGCACAAGGTAGATACAAGAGACTGGGAGATAAGTGGTACTGGAATGCATGATGTAAAATCTACGAGGAATCAATAAAAGTTATTAATTAATTAATTAATTAAAAGTCCTTGCACCTACTGTCACCAAGCACCACCTCTGTACCAGATGTATTGACAATGGACAAAGAAAATTGCTCTAATGTATCTTCTTACTGCTTTGTATAAAACTATTGATTTAAAAAAATACTACCAAAATCTTAATGTATAAGCTAGTTGGAGAAAAAAAATCAAAATTTTTACAGATTGCAGTCTTGGTCTGTCCAGTTCTTTGCTTGTTTGTTTGCTTGTTTGATGCCTTTTGTTTTGCTATTTTCTTTTTATTTTTGAATTTTTTCTTTTAGTGAAAATAGATTTTTTTCACCCTATATATTCTGATTATGTTTTCCTTACCTCCTATTACTTACCTCCTCCCAACCTTCCCTCCCATCCAAATCCTTTCTGTCTGTGCTTAGAAAAGAAATAGATGAGGAAAAGTAATATAAAATAAAATAAAAACAAATCAGAACAGAACAAAACAACCAAAAAAAGGCAAAGAAAAAACATAAGAAACACATATAGACATAGAGACACACACGTTTGAAAACACAGGAATCCCATAAAAACACAAAACTGCCGGGAAGTGGTTGCGCACGCTTTTAATCCCAGCACTCGGGAGGCAGAGGCAGGCGGATCTCTGTGAGTTCGAGGCCAGCCTGGACTACCAAGTGAGTCCCAGGAAAGGCGCAAAGCTACACAGAGAAACCCTGTCTCGAAAAACAAAACAAAACAAAACAAAAACAAACAAACAAACAAACAAAAAAACCACAAAACTGGAAGCCATGACAATCTAAGTAAAGGCCCTGTAAGATTAAAACAAACAAAAAGCAACAACAAAAAAAGCAACCAAACATAAAAGCAAAACAAAACAAAAACTAACAATATTATGAAACAAAGAACCAAAAGAGATGCTTTTGAGTTCATTTTGTGTTGGGAAGCTACTGCTTGGCATGGGGTTTACACTTAAGAGTTATGTGTTTCCCCTTAGAGAAAACTAAGTTTTCATTTGTGAGTGGATATCAACTGAAGATACCTTCTGAGTTAGAAGTGAAATCATGCACTCACTTTTTCTTTCACTCTAAGACCACATCTGGTAGAGACCCTTGTAGGCCCTGTGCATGCTGCCTCAGTCTCTGTGAGTACATATGTATATCAGCCCTGTTCTTTCTAGACCTTTATTCATTGTTGTCCTCCATCCCCTCTGGCTCTTAAGTTCTTTTTTTTCCTCTTCCATGAAGTTCCCTGAGCTCTGAAGGGAGGGATTTAGCGGAACCATCCCTTTTAGAGATGAATATTCCAAAGTCTCTCACTCATTGTATACTGTCTAGTTGTAGGTCTCTTTATTTGCTTTTCATGTGCTGCTGGAGGAAGTTTCTCTGATGATAACTGAGACAGACACTGATCTATGAGTATAGAAGAATCTCATTAAGAGTTATTTTATTGCTATGTTCCTTTAGTAGAACAGTAGTTTTTCATTTTCCCCAAACTCCCTGGCGTATATAGTCTCATGTTCTTGGCCAGAATTGGTATGGGTTTCATCTCATATTGATATCTAATATCAAATTGGATATTAGTTGGTTATTCCCACAAACTTTGTGCCACTATTGCATTGATATATTTTTTTTGGTAAGTCACCACTATAGAATGAAGGGTTTGTGGTTGGGTTGGCATTTACCTTTCTCATTTGGTTGCATGCAGAGTACTTCCGGTACCATGAATACTAGCTTTAATCAGGCACAAGTTGAATTGAATTCCCCATTGTCAATAAATTGCCTAGGTGTAGTCTTCAGCAATAGGTCCATACCAGAAGTTTGTGGAGGGCCACCAGTAAACTTGGCAATAGCCTGGATTGTGAACATCCTAGGCTTTTGTGTTTTTTTCCATATAGGGCATTTCCTCCTATTAGATATGTTAAGATTATGAAAATTGTTTTTTTTTCATTCTTATATGGCATATTATATTATGAGCACAACATCTAAGACTACTTACTAGAACTCTCTAGGTAAAATAGCAAATAAAAATCTAATATTTTTCCTAACAGTGGATCTTAGATATTCCTGGCATCATTAATATGCCAAAGGATGTAGAGATGGCAATCCTAATATATGTTTTTGTAGTTCTCTAGCCAGACTTTTCAGCAGAAGCTGAATGAACTGGAAAGAATGGTTATAAAATTTCACAGACTTAGGAAGGTAGATATGATGGTAAACACTGCTTATTGTTAGAACAGACTTAGAAAGCTGTAGCTATATCACAAGTAACCATAAATATGGTAGATTTACTTTGCTTCAATTTCCATTAGAGAAATAATTAGAATGTATTTTTTAGGCCATTAAGGGTATTTAGCTTTCTCCCTTAGACCTCTAATAACATTTTATCAGTATCTATCTAATAGTACAAGATCTCATGGAACAGCTTATCTAAGCTTCTCACAGAAAACAAGATTTGAAATATGTTAACTGTACAGGTCCAGTGTGACACCATCCTAGGAGACTCAGGCACCTGCTATTTCTGTGAAGTTTTATGGATCTGTTTATTGACATGAGTTAATATTCTTTTCTACTAGAATGTAAATTTCAACTTCTTTCATCTCTTATCACAGTAACTCTGACATGTGTGCTTAAAGTTGCAGATCCTTATTAGACATCTGTATGTGTAATTTTCCTCCTTTTACACACTCAAGAACATATCTTTTTCTGTATCCATTCTATAATGTCTACATTTTCTTGCAAAACTAAATGACCCACAAAGGGGTGAGTACATGGAATATAATAAATACTTAAGATTGTTTAAGGAAGTGTTTAAATATTATTCTGATAATATTTTTTAGTAAGTAGATTAAGCATTGAACTTGTCACCATCAAGTGGTATATACTTAATTTATTTTATTTTTATTGTTAATAAGCACAAAAGTGAATTTTCTATGGTTCAATTTTAGAGCAAGTATAAAGGAACATGGGAATCAAATGTATGGTCTTTTCGGGGGCTAATTGTATTCTAATATCAGATATTATTGATGTAAAAGGATATTGTGGGTTTTTGGCAAAAGTGAGATTATCTTTGTTAGAATTGTAATCCAAAACTCCTAAATAGGGCTGTTCAAACTTTTGCATACATATTTCATGATGAAAACACTTAAAACATTCATTAAAGATGCAATTTTTTAAAAACTCCAGGCTTCCTGGAGTTGCTTTACCTACTGATTCTGTATTCATCTGACCATCTCTTGGCCTTTACTTCTCTTCCGATTAGAAGTCACAGATATTCCACAGACACGAGTTTGTTTGTGTGTTTGTGTTTGTGTTTGTTTGTCTGTCTGTTTTCTAGATGAGTACATGTCACTAGTAAAACTTTGAGAAAACATGGAGGTTAATGGTCTTTCTCACATTGAATAGTCTGAGGATGGAAAGAAAGGCATACATGGAACATTGTTGGTGTGCGTGGAATTGCATGGAGCACTCTGGGGTGTGACTAGGACTGATTTTTAAGTATTTTCTAAGTGTTTCTGGGCCCAGAAAGGACTCTGCTGCCTCCTACAGTTTTCTTGGGTTAATGTCAGGCTGAAGGAAGTTTTCAGGCAAGAAACCATCCACTCAGAGGAACAGGATTTCTCCTTCAGGATGTATTTTATGGAAGTGAAGGTAGACATGTACCTTCTTTTTTCCTTCCTTTTTCCTTCCTTTTTCCCAATCCCTTCCTTTTTCATCTCTCTTTCTCCCATGTCTACTCCTCAGTCTACTCATGAACATATTAAAAATCCCACTTCAACTTTGTATAAAATAATTTAAGTTTAAAAAATACTTAAATGTTGCTCTCATTGTCTATGTTATATTTAAGAAGCAGTCTTTTGTGCCAATGTGTTCAAGATTACTTCCTACTTTCTCTTCTATCAAGTTCATTGTAACAGGATTTATGTTGAGGTCTTTGATCTACTTGGACTTGAGTTTTGTGCATGGTAATAGATATGGATCTACTTGCAATCTTCTGCATGTTGACATCCAATTAGGCCAGCATCATTTGGTTGAAGATGCTTTCTTTTCCATTGTACAGTTTGGGCTTCTTTGTCAAAAATCAGGTGTTCGTACGTGTGTGGATTAATCGATTAATGTCAGGGTCTTCAATTCAATTTCATTGGTCCACATTTTATGCCAGTACCAAGCTGTCTTTATTACTATAGCTCTATAGTAGATCTTCAGGTCAGGGGTGTCAATGCCTCCAGAGATTGATGAGATCATGATGGGGAAATGTACAGAGATATCCAGCCAAACTAGTAGAAACTCATGAACTGTGGACCAATAGCTGTGGAGCCACCATGGGACTGGACTCGGCCCTCTGGATTGGCGAGCCAATTGTTTAGCTTGAATTGTTTAGGGGGCCTCCAAGCAGTGGGATCGGGATCTGTCCCTGGTACATGAACAGGCTTTTTGGAGTCCATTGTCTATGGTGAAACATCCTGGGCAGTCTTGGTGCAGAGGGGGAGGGGGTTGGACCTGCCTCAAAAGAATGCACCAGGCTCTGCTGACTCACCATGGGAGACCATGCCTTAGAGGAGGTGGAAATGGGGGGTGGGTTGGACAGGAAGGCCAGGGAGCAGGAGAGGGAAGAGGGGGGATCTGCAGTTGGTAGGTAAAATGAATAGAAAAATTTTTAATAATAAAAATAAAAATATTTAAATGATTAAGTTTAAAAAATTCTTAAGTTTAAAAAATTCCATGTCATCCTTGAGGAAAGTATTGATTCATAATGAAAATTTTAAGAAATTGAGAGGTGTATTATTTATAATGCATTAAAAATAGTTTTGTTTATCCAGTTTCCCACACATCCTTCAAATATATTTGTTTATAATATTTATGTTCCCATATAAAAACAATGCAGATGTATGTATTTATTAAAACATGTACCAGAAGCTGTAATATTACATACACACATTTTATTGTGTGAATTTCACTCATATCATTTTCTGTGCTATTTCATGTATTACTGACTGACTGAAAATGTTCCCTACTATTTTCCCAAACATTTATAATTGTTAGACTTTGTTTTGTTTTGTTTTGTTTTTTGAGACAGAGTTTCTCTGTATAGTTTTGATGTCTGTCCTGGATCTTGCTCAGTAGAACAAGCTGACCTTGAACTCACAGAGCTCTGCCTGGCTCTGCATCCCAAGTGCTGGGATTAAAGGCATGTGCCACCACCACCCAGCTCTTATTACTAGACTTTTAAATATTTCTTGTAATTATTGTTCTGGGGGAGTTGTCTTCTTCTTCTTCTTCTTCTTCTTCTTCTTCTTCTTCTTCTTCTTCTTCTTCTTCTTCTTCTTCTTCTTCTCCTTCTCCTCCTCCTCCTCCTCCTCCTCCTCCTTTTCCTCTTCCTCCTCTTCCTCCTCCTCCCCCACCTCCTTCCTCCTCCTGCTCCTGCTTCTCCTTTCCCTTCTTGTTCTTCTTTTTATTTTATTTTTCATATTGTAGATTGGACCAAGATCTCAGCTAAGCACAGCAAGTACTCTATGATCAGCCACTAGCAGTCAGTTTGCATTTGTGCATAGTTGCATCAAATAGAAAAAAATGATTATACATAAATATGTTGATTCATGACTTTTTACATTTCATGTTATTACATCAAGATATATTTTTACTAAATGGAATTACATAAATTTGAGCTATAGCACTATGGCATTGTCAATAATATAAGTAAGGATGTGTCATCTTGAAATTATTTTCTTTGACTAAATTACTAGAACAATATTCTCAGTTTTTAATTAAATGAAGCAAGGTATCTAAAGCAAATGATACATATAGAACACACTGTAATTTGATAAGTAGTTTATAAATTGTTAAAATATGTTATTAGTCAGTATATTAATACATCATGTAAAATAAATGATGTGAAATAGAGGCTATGAAACAAAGGATATGTAGTTAATAGCTGGCTGCCAGAGATGGAGAACTTAACTATGAAATTCACAAAAGGGCAGAATATATAGTCTGTACAATAACCAACTGTCTTATTAAATAAGAAACACAGAACCAATGTAAAGAAGAAAGCCAAGAGGTCAGAGCTCAGAGCTAAAATCTTACCCTTCCTCCTGCGGTGGTCCTACTTCTCCGAAAGAGAGCAACTTCCTGTGTGTTTGTCTTTAATATAGTCTTTCTGTTCTGCCTTCTCATTGGTTGTAAACCCAAACACATGACTGCCTTGTCACTGCCTGTATGTACGGCCCTCCAGGTCTTAAAGGTCTTAAATGCTGGCTGTATCCCTGAATACACAGAGACTTAGCTCTGCCTACCAAGTGCTGGGATTATAAGTGTATGCCACCACTGCCATGCTCTTGCTATGGCTCTAATAGCTCTGACCCCGGGGCAACTTTATTTATTAACATACAATTAAAATCACATTTCAGTACAAATAAAATATCACCATAAATATTTATGTCTATTATGTTACCATTAGAGATAAATTGTCATTACATTTTTCTGTTCTAGCCTGAAAGTACAATTGTATAGCAAAATAACCTAGGCAAAATGTGAGTTAGTAAATGCAAGCTTAGCCAAAATATCCCAACAGTAATTGCAATGCTTCACGGTTAGCTCCAAACTCAGTGATCTTGTTCAACAAATGTCCACAAGTATTCTTCTGTGCTGACATGAAATAAGTCAATTTTATTCAAAGAATTTAATATGCAAAAAGAGTGAAACAAATTGTGCTTCTTAATGGTACACTCCTGTTGTCTTAATTTCTATTTGATATCACTCTGAAATGTTTCAATAGATATAAATTAATACTAGCTGAAATTCATCCAGAGACCCCAAATCTGTTCTAACATGGATATATAACATAAATGAAGATAGGAAAATACCTACACAAATAAAACCTGTTAATTGTTGTATGGATTGGTGGCCCCCAAGAGTGTATCCCAAGTCTGTCTGATATCACTGGACTTGCTATTACAGTGAACATTCTGAATGGGATAAATGATGGTTGTAATTATGTGGCGTCAGATGGCTCTCCCATGACTATACATTTACAAAACCTTTTGCAGGTTGTTTATTACAATCAAATTTGCAATAATTCAGATTCATATGAGGGAATGCCCTTTGTTATTTTAACAAGAAAAATAAGAAACTCATTTAGTCATTTAAAAGATGTTTTTGGTCAAACATGTATCTAAAATTAATAGACATAAAATGTAATCCATATCATAACATGACAATATAATAACTACTTTTAACTTACTGATATTCATTTTTTAAGTATTTAGAATTTGTAACAAGAAGTAAAGCTGAAATATTAATCTTTAAATGGTTTCAAAGTACCTACCTTGTTAATGCATAAATAGGTGTAGCCATGTGGTTAGGCTAATTTATGCATATTATAGTTAAATCACAAGTCATACATTAATTTTTCATTTTTTCAGTTGGGACTTGTTAGATTTGGATTGATCAAAGTGATGTAAAATGAAGACAGAAGAGACCAACCTCCTGAGGAGCAGATTGACCTTTAATCTGGACAGTCAAGGGCAGCATCATCTCAAGGAAGTGGAGACAGTACTGAGTCATGGAGACTTGCAGGTTGTGTAGGATAGAAAAGGGAACTGGATGGGGGAAAGATGTCAACTGTAAGACACACCAATGAAGGTTGGTATGCTGATCTTCTTAGGAGCTTCCCAGATACCTACATTCCAAAGAAGGTGTTAACATGTCTAATCCTGTCTGCAGTTTCTCAGCTTACCTCAGGTTATTGGATTACTAACCTTTTATGATACATAATGTGAATCAAAATTATTCTTATTCTATTTTGGAATATGTCTTCTTTCATGGAAATGTTGGCATTAATTACATCAGTATTTAATCATCTTGTATTCATTATATCTGATTACATATGTAGCAAATGTGTCTATGATTTTAATATTACTAAGTAGCTGGAAGATATGATCAAGAATTATAAAATATGCATATGTAATTTGTATTCCTTTAAATATGCTGTGATTAATTAGCTAAATAGATTTGTCTTTGAAAATCAAAACCCAGAAGCTAGGGACATGGCTCAAAGTATATAAGAGCACCTCTTACGCAGCTATGCAGACCTAGGTTCAGACATTCCAATACCCACTTAGAATATGCAGACATGGCCGAGCACCCTTGTGATTGTAGCAAAGGAGGATGGAGCAGAAACTTATGGAGCAGAAGCATTCTGAGACTCATTTAATGCTAGTCTAGCTGAAAAAACATGGAGTCCATGTGAATGACAGTCCCTGTCTCAAGTAAAGACGATGGAGAGTCATAGAGCTGGACAGTTGATGTCCTTCTCTGACCTCCATACCCACTCATGGAGTGCACACTCATGCACACATGTTCACTCACTCACATGCACCACACAGACCTACATATACACACAATAACTCTCAAAACATTAGATCGTATGTGAATTTTATATACCTTGGTTTTAGGTTTCCATGAGTAAGAATTTGTATATACAACTTTTCCAGAACTAATGTAATGATGCTATTGTTATATCAGAAATACTTAAGAGAACAATGTTATGATAATATTTACAATGTTTTATTACTTTTCAGACACATGAATAGTTTTAATGCTTTGTTAAGGAGCAATTTCAAAATCTCTTAAAGCCATTTTGCTTAACCATTTCCTTGATGTTAAAGAATTCAGTAATTTATTATTATTTGTAATTCTGTGTTAATAAAAAATGTATGCTAGGAAACTGATTTCTAGAAACCTGAATCTATTGAAGAACACCCAAATGACCATTATACTTACTTTAGTGAACTGCTTTGCAATATTTACATTGAATTAGGGAAAACATTGTTATACATAACAAACACATTTATGTGTAATCTTTTCAATGTACTCTGGCCTATATCCCCAAATATTTGTGTTCCAACCCCTAAATCACCCAATTGACAATGCCAGTAACAATATCCAAAATGATAGTCTGTGTTCAGCTCAGGCTGGACCCTTGACAGGGTAAAGCATAAGGATTGCTGGTCGATAGACAAAAGCTTATACTCAGCATTCCTCGGAAAACTGTGCTCTGGGTCTCTACCTGCCAGGAAGAGGTACTTTCCTTATCTCCCCTTGCTTCTCGCAAATGGAGCATCTAGTTCCTTATTAACACATTCCCATAACACATACCAAAAGTCCCTAGACAGACCACACACACACACACACACACGCACACGCACACGCACACGCACACGCACACATAGCTACTTGCTTTCTTTAAAATCAACAAGGTTTGCATGGACATTTTGCTATCCTCTCTCACTCCCTAGAGGTCTCACTGCTATTCTCTTCTACCAAGAGATAGGGACACTGAAGTCCCTCATATTTCCAATAAGGTACATTTCCACCCATGGAGCAACCAGGTTCAGTGGTTTTGCTGTGCCATGGCTTAACAATTTGATTGGTTGTAACTTTTAGATTCACAAAATACTTAGTCATTAGCAAAAAAGAAAAATGAATTCTGAGATTTTTCAAGCTTATATTTAAAGAATCAAATGTTAAAAATAATAAGAGGTTGATTCAGTATATAAAGCTAAAAGGCAGTGTTTTAGTTTTAAATTGCCATTTAGTATGAAGACAGGTTCAATAATATATTGAAAATATGCATGTGCCAATATGTTTTCAGCTTTGGGATGCACTGAAAAACAATTCAAGTCTGTATTCAAATTGAGTTTATCTCCTCATAATCTGGCATGATAACTAAGTAAACAAACAAGTGATATGATTTTAAGCAGAAAGAAGTTCACAACTCTCCCCTTCTCTCTCTCACATCAGTTATAGATGCTAGTTTAGATGAGACACCTGGAAAGCATCTGTGAGGATATGAAATTACATCCCAGACCTTTACTTGAATGAAGAATAAGCATAGACTTGAAACATCAAGAAGAAGATCATTCAGGACAAAGTAACTACAGGCAGAAACCTTGAGACAAGATGTAATTAGTATCAGAGAAACAATGGAATGAACAGAGTAGAATGTCAGAAAATATAGACATTGAATCTGAGGGTGAGCCAGGTCATTTAGGCCTTGGAAAACAAAGGGATGCTGTTTTTGCTTGTGCTCTAAGAATGTCCTAGACATAGTTACCTAATGTGTGGCAATCTTTCTGGCTATATTTTGTTTCTACCCATAGTATTTCTCTTGTCCTCGCCTGTCCCATTCATTCTAGAGAGTTTACCATTTTGGAAGAAAGCAATTTATGAAAACTGTCTCTTAGACAAATATACAGCTTTGTTATTCAGTAAGTGAACTGACTGAGCCCAACCTTGTCTTCCAGAATTTCCCTGTAAGCTTTAAGTTTAGAAATTTGGAGTGTTTTAAGGTATAACTGTAAGTCATTAAGCACATTGAGCAAAAATGCAAGGTGATGTGTTTTAAAATTTAAAACTCATATTGTGTGTTTTGGGATATATGTTGTTAAAAGGGATGTAGGGAAGTCCATTCCACAGACTAGTGCAATAATTCTGAAAGGATATATGGTTTAAAGAAGAATTGTTTGTGGTTGTTTTTCTTTAGAATAGATAGATATGATAGCAGTGAAAGAACAATAATATTTAAAATCGTCAGCTGAGAAACATTTTTTTTACATATAAAATAAAGGAACTTTGAGTGAACGCAAATTCAGTTACAAACACTTTGAGTTGGGTAGTTATAGGGACCAACATGCTTTTTGAGTGATGTTCACATTTTGGTCAAGTCCACAATTACCCTATGATCAGGAACACAAAGACCAATAAAGGTCATCATCAGAACAATGAGTGGATCCTGCCTGTTCCTCACCTCGAAAGTTGCCTGTGTTGTTAGGGTCACAAATACCATCTTTTCAGGGAACCCAATGGAAGAGGAGGTAGAACAGTAAGAACCAATGAGAATAGAAGACACCAAGGAAACAAGGCCTTATAGACCCAACAGGACTGATACAGATATGAACTCATAGAGACCATGGAATCATGCACAAAGAATGCACAGGTCTAAGCCAAATGGGATTCCAGTGCTGAGATGGGAAGTGGACACAACCCCATATCCCTAACCCAGAACCTATCTCCAATTAATAACCTCTCTCAAAAGAAAATCTAGTTTTCTCCAATGGATTCTCACTGTATACATAATCCACCTTTAAGATTAGGCTCCATGCTGAGATGATCAATACAAAATGGACTCAATGGCACTTTTGGAAGCTTTTGTGACTCACAGTGCTTTGTCTGGGTATTTATTTTCCCTGCAGATTTTTTGCTTATATACTGTCATTTATATTTTTATTTTTTAAATGAGTTTTCTGTGTGTATGAGAGTATGGGGCTCAGTGTCTGTATGTGTTTCTTGTGGTTTTTCTTTGGCTCTTTTCCTATTCTGGTTTGTTTGTTTTCTTCTTCTTCTTCTTCTTCTTCTTCTTCTTCTTCTTCTTCTTCTTCTTCTTCTTCTTCTTCTTCTTCTTCTTCTTCTTCTTCTCCTCCTCCTCCTCCTCCTCCTCCTCCTCCTCCTCCTCCTCCTCCTTCTCCTTCCTCTTCTCCTTCCTCTTCCTCCTCCTCCTCCTCCTCCTCCTCTTCTTCTTCTTCTTCTTCTTCTGTTCTCCTCCTCATCATCACCATCATCACCATTTTAGATATCTGTTTTTATTGTATTGAGAGAATGAAAGAATGGGTGTGGATTTGGGTGGGTGGAGAAATGGAGATGTTCTGGGAGGTGCTGGGGGAAAGAAAACCATAATATGAATATATTATATTTAAAAAGTATATTTTCAATGAAAAAGTATTTCCCCTACTACTGGAAAAAAAGAAAAAAAAGGGAAAAAACTTGTCAGAACCTCATAGAAAAAATAAGACATGAAAAAGAACAATTTAGACTTGAGAAAATACTTAAATATGTGATGTGGTTGAGACATGAAGATGAAAAATATTATAAAATGTTAGAGTGTCAAGAACTGAACTTCTAGTGCTTCAACTTTTAGAAGCCAGGTAGAAAATACAATAATCTAGTACTAACAAAAACTACAGGGACAGCAGTAAATTGAACACTCTTTTCATTTTCATTCCTGTGTTTATTTGAATAAATATTTTTGTGCATTCACTCCATTTAATCTGTGTTATCATTCACCAAAGATACAACTTTTGCTCTTGTACTCATGGTGATAATGGGATATCGAAGCACACACAGGAGAATCATGATGATGCATTCAAGAAATTTTACATATAAATGGGAAGTACAGAAAAGGATTCTCCACTCATCATAAGGTTAGAAATAAGATATTTATCAAGGATAACAGTTGGATCAATTTCCCAGAGCTTAAGTGAATTAAAGAGTAGAAACCTATGCTAATCATTAATCAGGGAATCTGAAATTGAAAGGTATGTATGGGATACAGGAACATACTTGAGATTGAAGAGTTTCAGCATTTACAATGTTCAGCACTGGGTGGGACTGTCTAATGATGTTCCTCAATTCTATGGCCACCTGCCAGATTGTTAGGCAAACCATGCCTCATACTTAATATTTAGAGGACTTATTTTGTTAACTGTGTGATATACAGACTATTCGACCACAGTAAACCATGAAATAATTTTAATGGTTAGGTAGTAATCACTAATAGCTTGAGCTAATGGGACTGCAGGGATCAAAATGATAATGAAATCATTAAAATAAAAAAAGTACTTAAAATGATAAAATATAAAAACTGTAGAGGTATTAAGTTCTATATATAAGTATTTTAATTTTTCCAAATCTTTGGAAATATATAATACAATAACTTCTAACTTAGATAAGACAAGAAAGGGAGAGCAGGGTAGTTATCTTGATTGTGGTCTCATAACCAGTGACTCAAAAAGCCAGGATTCTACTTACATGTTTTTGTTACTTTTATGTTATTTGAGCAAAACATATGACCAAAGCAATTTAAATAAGAATTTATCTTAAACTTTGAGTATTCAGCCCATCATGACAGGTCATACATGACAGCAGGAAACTAGAACAGCTGGTCACACAGTGTTTACCATGAGGAAGAAAGGAGACCAGTATTCAGCTCTCTTTCAACATTTATATTCAGTCCTAGACTACACCATGCCACACAGTTTCAGTCACAGTAGGATTACATCTTTCTTTCCTGCTTGTTAACTTGTTCTGGAATTACCTTCATACAGACTCTCAGAGGTGCATATGTATGGTGATTTTTAATGCCATCATGTTGACAATGAAGATTAGTCATCACAAGCTTGTTGTTTTAATTGTACAAAAGAGAATATGTGTAAGTCTTGCCATGCTTTGGACATTGTGGCACTGAGGAAGAAGTTGGTGAAAACTAACATGGCACTGTTTTGTTCTATAGAGTGGTGGCATTGCATTAGATACATGATCAACAATCAAAATTAAATAATTTCACCTTTTGATTACCATTACTCATGAAATAGTATGCATCTTTTTATCTAATTAAAATATTGTGACAGTTTAGAAGTTTCCATTGTAATTCTAGACATAAGAAAATAATTATAGCATTTTAAAAAGAAAGATCTCAGGTGCTACCAGATGTTAAAATCTTTTAGGTATCAACAAAATGGAGAAACAATAACACTCTTTTGACCATGCCAAATTTATGTACTTAGTGAATCTATTATATAAATCCCATTTCTGTGGCAAGATTGTAATATATCCTACCATATCCAGGAATTTTCAGACCTAGACCTGACAAAGAGTATGGGTAGTTTACTAAGCACTTAATGAAAAAGCATTCCATGTCATCTTATCTCTCATACAGCTGAACAAATTTTGGAGTTCAAGAAACTAGAAATATGACACAGTCTTGCTTTAGATTTTTGTCATTTAAATTAGTCCTATATCAGGGTCTAGAGAGAGTGATGAGAAAGGGGTTATATATTGCCCTGTAAATCAGAGTCATTACTATAAATACATCCACAGAAAATAGCTCTGGGGATAGTTTCTAAGATGTAGCAAAGTGAAACTACAGATATGGGTATTGAATGAGATACACATCCACACTGTCAGGAGAGTTAAACATAATTATTTCAAAGACTTAAGCAATTCTTCCTTGTCTCATCTCCTAGTACTTTTCCAGCTTGTTAGAACTGAAAAGGGGCTTTTCTTTAAGTATCAAATTTAACTTAGCAGTGACCTAGAATTGAGAAATTACGCTTTATGCTTTAGATAAATTACAAGGTCACACTAGACCTCAAAAGTGGCAACTAAATGAGTTTTACTTAACTGCTGTCATTTGGAATGGAGATGCAAAATCAATCATTCCATCTTGCCAAAAAGAATAAGCTGTTGGGTTCTGTATTTAAAACCAAAGAAGATATGTTTGCCTTATTCAAATAAGACAAATTGGAAAGTCTTCTAAATAATCTATTCCTTTGTTCACTGCTAGAGATCTACAGTATACCTTGCACTATTGTTTTCTGATTCCAGTTTCTTAGCTGTTGGGTGTTTTATGTATTTAGCAGCATATAATATTTTATCAAACTTGTAGCTATATTCATTATATCTGATGGGCTTATCTCTGAATTGTAGAGAGAAATCAGAAAAGCTATAAATTTCTATCCGAAGCATATTAAAAACAAAGTTCTATTTTAATTGAAAAACCTGTTCAAAGTTTTGATCTCTGACTTTATCCAAATTGGGAATGCAATTTCTTATTTATATTCATTGTAGTTTTACTCTCATATGCTTCAATCTCTTGCTAACTCAACATGCTACCTTTATACTTCATTGAGTAGCCCTTTGCTTTCCTCCCTTGTGTGGAATCCCTCATCCCTGACTCCCAGCCCATTCCCATATCTAAGTGTCAGCTTACAAAACCTAGAAACACTTACCAAGAACTCTCAGTGGCCACACCTAGCAGGATCTCAGAAGAATTATATATCATGCAACATGTAACCACCATATTATCCTAAGAAGTAGACAGGTTAACAGAAATCAAGGCACCAAACACACACTTGACAAAGACAAGATTGGATATTAGTACTTAGAATTATAGTCATCCCAAACACAGATGCATTAGCTAACAGCATAAATGGAAAATCAATAACAGCCATGACAATATGAGAGCCCAACAACCCTATCAGAATAGGTCTTGAAAATTGCAACAACAACAACGAAATTCTAAAGATGTAAATCATAAGACAAAGGCCTTAAAATGACCTTCATAAAAGTGATAAAGGTCCTTAAAGAAGAAATGAATACATTCCTTCAATTGTTTTATTAATAAAACAATTGAAGACCTGAAAGTGGAAATAGAATCAATCAAGAAATCTCTGAGGAAAATCTGGAAATGAAAAATTTAGGAACTAAAACAAGAACCTCAGAGGCAAGCCTCATCAACAAAATATGAGATAAAAGAATCTCAGGAATGAAGATACAATAGAAGAAATAAATACCTTGGTCAAAGAAAATAGTAAGCCTAAAAAAATCATGATACAAAATATCTAGGAAATCAGAACACAATAAATAAACCAAATCTAAGAATAATAGGAACATAGGAAGAATAAAAACCCAGTCAAAGGCACATAAAATACTTTAGACAAAATCAGAGGAATAAGAACATACAGAACCCAAGAGAAAATGGGCCAGAAAAAAATTCTACTAGGCATATAACAATCGAAACAATACACATTGCTGGATGGCAGTGGTACACGCCTTAAAGCCCACCACTTTGGAGGCAGAGTCAGGCGGATTTCTGTGAATTCGAGGCCAGCCTGGTCTATAGACAGAGATTCAGAACAGGCACCAAAACTACACAAAGAAAACCTGTCTTGAAAGATAAAACAAAACACTAAACATAATGACCAAAGAAATAACATTAAAAGATGCAAAGGAAAAAGACCAAGTGATATAAAGGCAGACCTAGAATAACATCTGATTCTCAATGGAGACCCTAATAGCCATAAAGGCTGGAAGAGATATTGTACAAACTAAAAGTGACAAAAGACACCAGCCAAGAATACTGTAACTAAGAAAAATTCAATCATAGTCAATGAAAAAAATAAGACATTTCATGATAAAACCAAATTTAAACAATATATTTTTATAAATCCAACCATATAAAAGTTGCTAGAAGGGACACTCAAAATGAAAAGTTGACCATACCCAAGAAAACACAAAGAATAAATAGTCTCATGACAGCAAATCAAGAAATGGGAAATCCTGAAACATACCACCACCACCTCCACCACCATCAACAACAACATAACAAGAATCAACAAACATCGTTCATTGACATTCTCAAAATCAGTGTTCTGAATTTCCCAATAAATAGGCACATACTAACAGAATGGATGTATAAATAGGACCAAACCTTCTTCTTCATACAAGAAGCATACCTTAACATCAAGGATAGACATAACCACAAGGTAAAGGATTGTTTTGGAAAACTTATTGCAAGAAACACATACACTTTGCAATACATGGGTTGATAAGGTACTGTTTTTAGTTTCTGCCGAGGACAATTTCAAGAGCCATGCCGTATTGCCTGCCTGAGTTAAGTTTCTGTTGTCCAGTATTGAGCCCCTAACCAGAAACTTTTGACATGCCTGGACAAGTCCTGAGTTATTAGAAAATAACTTAACATTTCCTTATCTTTCTGCTACAGTGACCACTAGTAACAACGTTTTGTGGTTAGGTTGCTTGGTTGGGTTGCTTGTCAACTCAACAGTCCCCTGATCTTTTCCCAAAGAAAGTTTCCTGGTCTGCTTACTATAAAACCCACCTGAGAAAAATAAAATTTTGCAGCTTGATCAGAATACTGTCTTGCTGTCAATTCTTTGTGTCTCTTGTCCCTTCATTTGCCATTCCCCCTTCTAAGGTCTCTGTTGAAGATCCCACTGGTGGGGACAACTGGCGCCTAACATGGGGCTCGAGGACGTGGAGGAGTGGTGAATGTCATCACACACCAAGGCAAGCCTACCTAAGAGTTGGACCACCATGGAAGATGGCTCCACGAGCAAAGGTCCGGTCAGTGATCGCAACGGAAACGCCTGGCCGTGAGTCAGATCCGGAGAAGTTTTAACGTGACAACGCAAGGTAAGTTTACCATGGGACAAGCATTTAGTAAACAGGATTTGTTTATTTCGGGACTGAACCATCTCTCAAGACACGAGAAATTAGGGTTAAAAAGAAAGACTTAAAAAAATTTCTTGACTATATTGGAGATGTCTGTCCTTGGTTTCCTTAAGAAGGAACCCTAGATGAAAAACGCTGGAGACAGGTTAGTGACTGTTTAAATGATTTTTACCAGACCTTTGGTCCTGAAAAGGTCCCCATCCAAACCTTTTCCTACTGGAATTTAATTAATGATGTCTTAAAAACTTATAATCATTCCCCTGATGTTCAAAAATTAATTAAGGTGGGAGAAAAAGCCCTGAAAGAGTATTCCTGTCCACCTTCTGCCTGTCATTCTGTCAATATTAATATTCCTGGACCCCCCATGTCTAGTCTTCTGGCAACAAATAACCATCAGAGAAGAAAAAAGAGGGAATACCCTACTCTGGGTCCACCTACCCACCTCTCCCTCAAAGGTGCTAGCCACTTATCCATCTTTAATGGCCAATATAATTACTAGGGGCAGAGAAACAAGTCGCCAATACTTTGGAAAAGATCCTGACTCCATAGCTGTCCCCTATACTCCAGAATTGGCTGCTTCAAACAAATGATGAGTGGCCAATTGCCTGCTCCTCCTTCCTTGGTACTATCGATAACCATTATCCTAGTGATCCCTTGTACAGTTTGCCAGAATTCATCCCTTTATTTTCTCTAAATTAACTACCTCACAACCTATAAGGGAGGTTCCCCTGGTATTTACAGATAGCTCAGCCAATGGTGTTGCTGCCTATATTGTGGATGGAAAGGCTACCTCCTGCCTCTCCTCAACACAGCTTGTTGAACTTCATGCAGTCATTCAAGTTTTTCAGTTATTTCATTCTCAGCCCTTTAATTTGTATACTGATAGTGCTTATGTTGCCCATTCTGTTCCTTTATTGGAAACTGTTCCCTTTATTAAACCCTCTACCAATGCAGCTCCACTTTTTCTTCAGCTGTGCTCCTTGATTATGGCTAGACAGTGCTCCTTTTTTATTGGCCATCTACGGGCCCATTTAAAATTGCCTGGTTCTCTATCTGAAGGAAATGCATTGGCTGATGCCGCCACACAAATAGTTTTTCCTGTTCTCACAGGATCCCTTTCTCAGGCTGCCCAAGCACACTCTCTTCACCATTTAAATGCTCATTCCCTTTGTTGTTTAAGCTTACCCGAGAACAGGCCCGAGAAACTGTTAAAAATTGCACTGACTGTGCTGTCTCCCTCCCTGTTCAACATCTGGGAGTTAACCCCCGGGGCTTGGTTCCCAATGAAATTTGGCAAATGGATGTTACTCATTTAATTGAATTTGGTAAACTTAAATACACACATGTTACAGTTGATACCTTTAGTGGTTTTATATTTGCCTCTCTCCAGGCTGAAGAGGCCTCCAAAAATGTTATCTCCCATATTTTACAATGCTTTTCTGTCCTAGGAAAGCCTAAAGTTATAAAAACTGATAATAGCCCAGGATATACTGGAAAAAAAATTCAATCTTTTTTTGCCAACAACTTCAGATTAAGCATGTCACTGGCATTCCTTACAACCCCCAGGGCCAGGGCATTGTTGAACGTGCTCATCAGACTCTAAAATCCATGCTTCATAAATTAAAGAAGGGAAGCCTGTATGATATGCGAGGCATCCCCCAAAATCTTTTACATCATGTACTTTTTGTCCTTAATTTCCTTACCTTGGACAAGAATGAAAGGTCTGCAGCGGATCCACAAACTCCAAGCATTGGTCATGTGGTGAGACCCCTTAACTGCTCAGTGGAAAGGGCTTGACCCAGTCCTGATTTGGGGTCTAGGGTCAGCATGCATCTATGACCAAACAGAGGGAGGCCCTCGTTGGCTCCCCGAGAGATTAGTTAAACAAGTCAGTTCTAACCAATCACCCAGGGAAAAGGATAACCCCTGAGGTCATTTTCCCTTTCCTTCTCCTTCTTTATAGATGCCGATGAAGGAAAAACTGGGAGAATTTCCCTGGATATTCTGGATCTTGCTGCTGCCTGTACCTTCTAATCAGGACCAGAGACAGGTCGACACACCCCCATTTGCATGGTGTTTTTATTTGACTGAAAAATTATACTAATTATGCTAAAACACAGACCTTTGGTCACCTATTGGCTACCACTGATTGCCCCTTGCAAGGATGTCAGAATCCCATTTTACTCAACTTTACTGATTTCCATAATTCCCCCGGCAAGGTGGCTCCTGCTATCTGTTTTTTGTATGATCAGACTGTCCACAATTGCAAAACTTATTTGAAAGGAAAAAGCGTAGGATGCCCCTATTCTTACTGCAAAATTCATGATGCCATTCCTCCTGCTAAGGGACAGGTAATTGAGAGAGAATGGAACGGCCCTAAATTTTATAAGACATCTACAGGATATTCCCTAGTGGTTTGGGACCCATGGGACTCACGATGGACTAGTCCAGTAGAAGGAGCCATGTATACGGCCCGAACGGCCACATGGCCTAGCTCCAGACTTTACATTTGGCGCTCTTATGTACAGGTACAATTACGGTCCATCATAATATCCTTACACAAGAAAAAAAAATTAATGACACAAATATCATCCCCCTCCTCTCCATTTTCTTGCCTTTTCCTCCTCCGAGAAGGCCTTATGTTTGCCAATGTTACTGGCATTGGGAATCTCTCATCATGCTTCCTATGTGCAGCCTTGGGACGTCCTCCCCTGATAGCAGTACCCCTGCCTCAGATCCCTAATTGCACCACCACTGATAATTCCCATGGCTTCCACCCCATCCCTGAAGTACCCTTGTTTCTTGACCCAGGCTGCTCCAAGTTTGATTTTTGCTTTTCTAGTGTTTCCCTTCCCTTTTGCAACCAGACTGTATTACCCAATCATCCTTTTGCTCCCCCTGGATTTTTCTTTCGGTGCAAAGTCACTCTATCAAAAAATTTGACCATCCCTATCCCACAGGACATGATCTGCCTACCTGTCACTCTGGTCCCACAACTTATGCCCAGGACCCCTGCGGACTTCTTGAGATGGGACTTGCACCAGCCCAAGCAAAAAAGAGCTGTCTTCTTGCCCCTTGTGGCCGGAATTTCCCTCGCCACCTCGCTGGTCTCTGCAGGCTTGGTGGGAGGAGTTCTGGGTCATTCCCTCATAACAACAGCTCACCTATCCAAGCAACTTCGGGTAGCAATCGAGGATTCTGCAGTATCCTTATCCTCCCTCCAGAGGCAGTTAACCTCTCTTGCACAGGTTGCCATACAAAACCGATGGGCCTTGGACCTGCTGACAGCAGAAAAGGGTGGGACATGTCTTTTTCTGGGGGAAGAATGTTGTTATTATATTAATGAGTCTGGAATGGTAGAAACCCAGATAAATAAGCTACATAAACTTAGCCTAGAGCTACATAAGCAGCATTTCTCTGCCGCAGCAGATGATTGGTGGAAATCATCCATGTTCTCTCTTTTGATGCCTCTTGCAGAACCATTAGTCAGCATCGTGTTATTTGTAACTTTGGGTCCCTTTATAATTGGCAGGCTAATCCGATTCATCAAAAAACAAATAGACTCCCTGGCATCAAAACCTGTACAAGTTCATTACCATCCACTCGAAATGTTGGATCGAGGATGTGATCCCTAGGATATTTCTCAGTCCTCTTCTCCTTTAGGAGCAGCATAAAATCCGAACCTATGCTTATTGGCATCAGCCAGTATGGACAGCGCTGGGTGCAAGGCCAAGCACTGCAGGGGAAGGCTGATTTAATAGCCCTTGGTTCGGATTCCCTGAGAGACAAACCTGAATTGCATAGAGGTTGGTATCTAGAGGCACCAAAAATGCCTAAGCCCTCTCCTCCCCAAAAGGTACCCTTTTTCTCAAGCCTGCAGCGGCTCTAGGAGGAGTCAGTTCAATGTCTCCCCAAGCCTGTTAAGGTCCACCACTATTCAGGTGGGCACACTCCCTCATAAAATAAAATAAAGGGAGGAGATGCCGAGGACAATTTCAAGAGCCATGCCATATTGCCTGCCTGAGTTAAGTTTCTGTTGTCCAGTATTGAGCCCCTAACCAGAAACTTTTGACATGCCTGGACAAGTCCTGAGTGATTAGAAAATAACTTAACATTTCCTTATCTTTCTGCTACAGTGACCACTAGTAACAATGTTTTGTGGTTAGGTTGCTTGGTTGGGTTGCTTGTCAACTCAACAGTCCCCTGATCTTTTCCCAAAGAAAGTTTCCTGGTCTGCTTACTATAAAACCCACCTGAGAAAAATAAAATTTTGCAGCTTGATCAGAATACTGTCTTGCTGTCAATTCTTTGTGTCTCTTGTCCCTTCATTCGCTATTCCCCCTTTTAGGGTCTCTGCTGAAGATCCCTCTGGCTGGGACAAGTTTCCACCCACAATGGCACTTACTTTTAGCTGTTACTTTTCATATTCTTCCCTTGCTCTTCTTTTCCTCACCCTCCTCATCTAATCCTCCAGTTCCAGTACCCTCATACATCTAATACCATCAATTTTTCTTCCCCTTCTTGGAAGATCTTCCTCCTCCCTCATCCTTTACTCTATACCCTTAGCTGCTGTGGTTCTTCAGATTTCAGCTAGTTTAATCTTTGACTTAACAGCTGACATCCACATATAAACAAATACATACCACATTTATCATTCTAGGTCTAGGTTACTTCACTCAAGATTTTTATTTTGTAGTTCAATCCATTTGCCTCTGAATTTCAAGACTACATTTTTTAATGGCTGAGTAATGTTCCATTGTGTAAATGTAGCATATTTTCTTATCTAATTCTTCATCGATGTACAGTTAAGTTGTTTTCAGTTTCTGGCCACCATGAATAGAGCATCAATGAGCATTGTTGAACTACTGTCTCTATAGTAAGATGAGGCATTCTTTGGGTATATACCCAAGAGTGAAATAGCTGGATCTTAAGATAGCTTGATTCCCGTCTTCCTGAGGAGAACTGCCATACTAATAAGTAGTAATGTTAAGATATAAGACTCTTACCATGTCTTCTGGCTGTCTATTTTGTCTCTTTTGGCTTTTATTGTTTCATTTATTTATTCATTCATGTTACTTTGCAGTGTTAGTGATTCATCTGAAGTTCCTATAAGTGCCAGACCAGGACTTCCTTACTATGCTGCATCATCTTTTTTTCTCCTGTCTTAGAATTCCCCTGCAACTCTTCCACAGGAAAGGACTGATTTTAAAGTATACAGTAATTTTAAATTTGTTTATACATGAGAGATTTTTAAGATGTTTTTAGTATCTGATTATATTAAGTATGTCCTAATAATATTTAAATTTTCAGCAAATTATCCATATTTTTAGAATTTTAAACCTTCATTCTCATGAAATGTAGTACTTAGTCTAGTGCAATAATGAAACTGTATAGATTCATTTATTTCCTGAATACACTTAGGCTCTTTATCAATCCCATATAATCTGTAAGGTCTCGTTTTACCTCCAGATTCTCTTAATAATAAAGAATGAATCTTTTAATTGTTAAATTATAATTTTCATGCAGAAGCATTTCATGTACTAAATCAATGTAGAGTTCATTTTATTTCATTTAACTTTAATTTATTTGATCATTTATGGTGCTGGGGGTCAGAGCCAGACACATACATGCTAGGCAATAGCCCTGCCTCTGAGTTTTGCACCCAGCCCTTGTTTACATTAGACATATTCTTACTTGATTTCTCAGATTTGTCTGAGATTTATGATCCTTCTGACATTGTCTTCTGAGTGATAGGATTATCAGTGTTCACTACCATACCTACTTTACACACATCTTTTAAACATATGCTTATGAGTGTGTATTGTATTAGGATATTGTATAGATACTTGTTTGATATTGTGACCATTGCTTATATAAAACAGCCAGAGAAATCCACTTTATTCATCCTGGAAGATAGTTAAGCATTGTATTCTGATGTATCTAAGTTTAGGAGGTTTTTAAGATAATTTTCTGTTAAATTTCTGGACTTCTAGATGCAAGTTAAAAATCACTGGAATGAAAGCTTTATATTTTTGTGTTTACAGATATTTACCAAGAAATTTAAAGGTTCTGCTTTTACTATTTTCAAAGTCTATCCTAGTCCTGGGAAAAACAACTTTAATATTTCATAGTTTCAGAATTCTAGCCACCTTTGCAGCACCCATTTCCATGCATTATGGCTATGGGAGTAAAGCACTGAAAACAGAACTCAGGAAGCTTGGCCTTAAAGTCAGGCAGCACCCAGGTAAGCCATCGCTCTGCAGCTACACAGCCTATTTCCTAGCAAACCCTTGGATTCTGAAGATCAGTTCAGCTTAACAGCTATGGAGAGGTCAGAGTTCCCTTCTCCGCCTAACTAAGATTGGTTTAGTTCACCGAGGTCTCTGACAACCCTAAAGTTGTCTTCCAAGACTCTCTGAACTTTGACACATAATCCTCTGCTCCATAAGAACAAGTGCCATCAAAATCTAGTTATATAGATGTGAAATAAACAGAGTGGAGTTTTAATCACTTAGGATACAATTTCTGATGCATTTTAACAGTGATAGTTGGTAGTAATAACTGTTTTTAAAGAAAAATTCTTTTTGACAAAATTTGCCTTTCCCAATACAAGATTTTGTGGGAGAATTTCTTGGTAGGCTTTTATTAGTTCTGACCTTAATATCTTAATAATCTTCTCTCTGGAAGGTACTATCAGTTGAAGGCATAAGATACATCTACAAAGGGAATTATATGAAATAGTGAATAGGTAAGTAGATTGTGCCATACGGAATACTTTTGGAAGTATGCTGTCCATCTGTCCTAGCATTTGTCTGTTCACATTAGAAAACTATCTCTTACTCTGGATCTTCTAAAGTTAGAGGAAAAACAGCCACTCTTGCTTCACTAAGCAAGAAATTGCTTTCATTAAGTTAGAAGTTACTCTGCACTTTATCTTCAATAGCTATCCAACTCTCCAAACCCACTCTTGTGTTGTCTCTGACTTGATTTGATTCCCTCATTGAATCCCATTCTTCCCTTATCACTTTAGATCTCTGTGTAGTCAGCTCTGTGAGACAGCTATCTTTCAATTCTGATACTGCTCTATTCATCTTATCTCTGTACAGAGAATGTCTGCATGAAACAACCAGCTTTGCTATTAAATATACATGAGGAGCCTTCACGTGGATTCGGCAGAAGTCTGTCTGCTGGAAAGAGATTGCATTTCATTCCCAGGCGTTTGGGGAGTGGATTATTCATCATATTTCCTGGAACATGATGGCTTTTAATAAATGATGAGTCTGTGTCTCATGGTTTTAAGTTCATGAGCTGAGCTTTGCATCAATACATATTCACTGGATCTGGCTCTGACTTACGCAGAATTCCTAAGTTAGCAGCATTACTAAATCGCTTACCTCAACAAATCTTTTAGAGTCATATGATATACTTGAAATCTTTTACTATGAACATTTACATTCTTTAAAAGATCTTCTTCAACAAATGAAGAATGACGTGGACTTCTCAGAAATACTTCAACTACTTCAGAGTCTTTACTGCTAACACGATTTTGCAGTCATCTAGGCATGTGGGTGGGGGTGAAGTTAGGATCAGGCAAGACTATAGACAAGAAGAAGATGTTGTTTTGTTTGGAGGATGTGCTCTAAGAACAGTAGCATTTTGTTCTTTGACTATGTTTCTGTGAACCTCACACAAGAAGGAAGTGAGAAGTGAATGTGAAGAAGCCTTACTTTGTTAAATCCAATCAAAAGACATTAGTAAGTGAATACCAACCTAGCATATTCAGCTGAATATTTTGATGCTATTACATATTTTCTCAGTGAGTTTTGTAGTTCAGTCATTCTGTGTGCTGTATACTTTAATTTATTATGATGATAACGGGTTCTACTTTTTATTGAATGACTTCACATCAGGCAAAAATGTAGGACTAGAAATACAGAATAACAATATTCATAGCATATATGGCATTTTCAAGGTAATGAAAAACAAGGAGAATTAAATCCTTATAATATTCCATTACAAATGGTATGGACAAGCAAGTATTGAGATTTATGAAGATGGTGAATCAGCAAGCAGACTTTTGCATTACAAAATCCTTCCTTGACATGAGGTTTGGGGGCTGTGCTTAAAAGGAAGTTATAAAATTTAAACTCAACAAATACCCTTTGTGTACATTAAAAAAGTATCTAATGTGCTATTATTCTAGCCTAGGGTGTATTTTACTCTCCAGGTAAGATTCTTGATTTCTATTTGACAACAGTACCAGTAAGGCCTTATTGTTCTCTAGTAGATTCTTCTTCACTGGATTGCCTTGAGGCTTGTGGACAGTAAAAGACATTTTATTTTGCCCTCCTTCCTTTCCTCTTCCCTCATTTCCTCCCCTCCATGCCAGCTTCCTCCCTCTCTTTCTGCTCACAGTTGTAATAGTTTATCTCAGGGCCTTGTGCATTACAGGCAAAAGATCCAGCATGCAGCTATATGACCCATTTAGAGAGCATATTCAAAAAATTAATTCATCACATTTCTCATATTTTGAGCTGCTTTTTTTCATTTAGACTGTGTGGTTTGATTTATTGTATATGGATTATTGTCTCATAAGTTATTGTTTCTGTTTTACTTTTGTTGCTCTTTGACTTTTTGAAGAGTATGTATTTTGATGGAGAATGAATACAGACCTCGCATATGCTTAGTGAGTGATCTACCAATGACTTTCATCCTCAAACAAATTTTATTTTGAGTAAGGATCTCCTTAAGATTCCAAGGCTTGATTTGACTGACGATGCAGCTCAGGAAGACCTTGAACTTAAGATTCTCCTGCCTAAACTCCTGGAGTAGGAGGGATTACATGTCAATTCCATGCCATCTTTTTTTGTTGTTGTTCTTAAAGACATAGAAAAGTAACTCAACCAAGAGTGCCAGACTACCTTTGAAAATAACTTACATGTTCTTATCTTACACTAGGCATACATAGAAATCAGTAAATGTCATGTCATGATTTTTCACCTTTTAAATAATTTGAAAACCTGCAAATAAATTAGTTTTAGTTTATATATTAAGCTTTAATACTTACAAATACCTTGGCTTGATATGCATGTCTATTGGTAGTGATGGTTAGTATTAATTGTCAACTTTACAAGATCTAAAATCATTTGATAGACAAACATGTAGGCATATTTATAAAGGGTTTTTGTTTTTGTTTTTGTTTTGTTTTGTTTTTCGAGACAGGGTTTCTCTGAGACAGGGTTTCTCTGTGTAGCTTTGCGCCTTTCCTGGAACTCACTTTGGAGACCAGGCTGGCCTCGAACTCATGAAGATCTGCCTGCCTCTGCCTCCCAAGTGCTGGGATTAAAGGCGTGCACCACCACCACCCAGCATGAAGGGGTTTATAGACTTAGATAATGCAAGTGAAAGACCCACCTTAAGTTTGGGCAGCATCATAAATAAATAAATAAGAAATTTTAAATAATAAAAATAAGAATAAATAAATGGAAATAAATAAGAAAGAGAGTTCAGCATATTAGCTGTTTTTTTTTTGCATGTAATGAGGACCTCAGGTCAATAGTAAAAAGCTGAGTGATGTCATATGCTTGTAATCTCTCAGAGGAAGGCAGAGATGGGGGGGATACAGAGTGCTCACTGGCTAGTTGGTGTAGCTAATCTGTGAGTTTCAGATTGTCCCCCTAAATAAGGTGAACAGTGATAGACTCTTAAAGTCCTCGACTTGCTTCCAAATCACACACATTGCATGTATACCTGCACACACATGGATCACACACATATACCTGTGAATGCATACACATATGCGCGCGCGCACACACACACACACACACACACACACACACACACACACACAATACTCAGTAGGGACATTTACCTCTCTTTGCCTCCTGACTGTGAGCACAATGTTACCAACTGCCTTATGCCTCTGCTTTCAGGACTCCTCTGTCACTATATTTGTAATCTCTTTAACCTATAATTGGACGTTCTTTTGGACTGCCAGCAACTGAATAATGACACAGAGACTTCTTACTAAGTATAAAAGCTTGTCCTTAGCTTAGGCTTGTTCCCAACTAGCTCTTAAATCTGACATTAACCCATTTATGTTTAATCTATGTTCTGCCATGTGGCTCATTACCTCTCCTCCATACAATGCATCCAATTTCCTCTGAGTCTTGCTGGTGAATTCTTTCCTCTCTAATTCCTTCCAATTGTTCCTATCTCTGCCTGGAAGTATACCCCTGTCCTCTCCTGCCTAGCCATTGGCCATGTAGCTCCTACTTATTTATTTGTTTGTTTGTTTACTTATTTTTTATGTTTATTGATTCTTTGTGGGTTTCACAACATGCATTCTGATCCCAGTTATCTCCTTGTCCCTTAACATCTGCCCTTTGTGCTTGTAACTTTCACTGCCCCAAACAAAATCAAATTTAAAAAAAAAAACACCCAAAACCTAACAAAACAAAGAGACAAAACAAAACCAAACCAAAATCAAAGCCAAAGCCAAAGCAAACAAATGGAAAAGAAGAAGAAGAAGAAGGAGGAGGAGGAGGAGGAGGAGGAGGAGGAGGAGGAGGAGGAGGAGGAGGAGGAGGAGAAGAAGAAGAAGAAGAAGAAGAAGAAGAAGAAGAAGAAGAAGAAGAAGAAGAAGAAGAAGAAGAAGGAGAAGAAAAGGAAGAAGAATCTTGTCTGGGAAAATGTAGTATGGTGCTCTAAGACACACAGTGTCTTAGTTTGTATTTTTATTACTGTGAAGAGACACCATGGCAATGGTAACTAAAATAAAGAGAACATTTAATTGAGGTGGCTCACTTACAGTTTCAGAGGTTCAGTCCACTATTATCATGACAGGGAGCATGGCAGCATGCAGGCAGACATGGTGCTAGAGCTGAGAATCCTACATCTTTCAGGCAACAGGAAGTCCACTGACAGTCACACTCAGGGAAACTTGAGCAAAAGAGACCTCAAAGCCCACCCTCATAGCTACAAACTTCCTCCAACCAGGCCACACTTCCTAATAGTGCCACTCCCTTTGGGGGGCATTTCTTTTAAATCACCACACACAGTTTATCCTTTAGTATGTACATCTCTACTTGCAAGTGTCCATCACCACGAGTCATTGGTCTGGCTTGAGGCCTATGGTTTTTACTATACCACCAATAATGGGATCTCACTGGGGATCCTCTTGGATATCCTGTTCTTGGCCTGTGTCATGGAGTCCCTGCTGTTTGGGATCTGTTGGTTCATCCTTTTCACATGTTCCAACAGTTCATAGATTCAGTGGATGTTGGGGTGGTCCAAATCATAGCCCTAGTTCTGGGCCTGGGTGGTAGACAGATTGGTCAGCTTGCCAGTTTTCCCTCATCAGACTACCCAAAAAAATGCTCTCCACACTGCCTTGGCTAGCTCATCCAAATTTGCCTACAGCAAAAAGTGCAACCAGTTCACCTGCTCTTGGACTCTCAGATCTGGGTTCCCCTCACTCATATTGCCAGAGCCAGCTCTACTGTTTTTCCCAGGTAAGGTGCAGGGCCCTTTCTCCTGATTTCTAGAGGAGGCAAATTCTCCTGATTTCTAGTGAGGATCAGTTACCCTGCTCTCATGCCCTCAGGTCTGGCTCACCCGCAATGTGACAACAGGGTCAGCTCTAGTGTGCTTCCCGGGTGGGGTGCAGGGCCTGTTCTCCTGTGTGCTGTAGCCGATGTAGGGCAGGGCTAGTTCTCTGATTCTCATGATCCCAGGTCCAGTTCTCTCACCTGCCACAGGTAGCGAGGGGCAGGGGGAAGGGTATCTTTCCTTCACCCATGTCACTGCATGGCAGATGGAAAGGTATAGCATTAGCTCTGCTGTTCTCATACTCTCAGGGCTGGCTCAGCTGCATCACTTACAGCAGATTCAGCTCTAATGTGCTGCCTAGATGGGAAGCACAGGCTGATTTCTCACATGCTACTACTAGTCAGGGCTAGCTCTCCCATTCAGGTGCCCCACCCCCCAGGGCCAGCTCTCACCCTTGCCATGGGTGGTAATGGGTGAGGAGGAAGAGGGCATCTATCCCTCATCCATGCTACCACATGGCAGAAGAGGGGGACCAGGATCAGTTCTCTCTCTGTTCATGCTCTGCAGGGTTGGCTCACCTGCATCCTTGGATCACAGGTTAGGCTACAGTATGGTTCCCAAGTGAGGTGCATGCCTATGGTGATGGATGGGGCCATCTCGTCAGAGTGTAGAAGTGAATTCTCCCTGAGAGGTAGGAAGAGCTCACCTGCTACAATATCCAGCAAGGGTAGGACCAGCAATCCAAGGGCAAGTGAAGGGCAGGGCCTATGAGCTCAGTATAGCATGATTCCAGTGACCACCATACTAACATGGACCATGAACATCACCACAGACCCCAGATGCAGCAGAACCAAGGATCCAGACATGGTCCTAGGAAGCAACTCAGGCCCAGAGGCCACCATGGGCCGAGTGCAGCACAGGTCCCTCAGATCAGCACTGCTCCAACAGCAGCATGCACTCCCCACCCTGAGTAATCAACATAGTTCCAGGTGGGTGGCCAGACCCCAGGCAACCACAGAGCCCTCTGTGGTAACAGGAGCCATAGACACCATCCCAGATCCCAGCCTCCACAGGGCCATAGACCCAGACATGACTCTAGGTAGCATCCTGTGCCTGAACATCTCCATGGTTCCAGATGGCAGCACCCAGGGCCAACCAGATAAGCAAGACCCAGGGCATGGCTTGGTTCTCAAACACCAACATGGTCCAAGATGGCCAGCCAGACCCATCTGATTCCTTCCCGGAGTTTCTTTCTCTGCTTAAAAGTCTTGCCTATCCTCTCTTGCCTAGCTATTGGCCATTCAACTCTGTATTAAACCAATCAGAAGGTGCTTTGGCAGAGACATATTTTCACAGTATACAAAAAGATGGTCCCACAACATTAACCCAAACAAGCTCTTCTTTTCTGAAGCTGACTTCGTCATAGCAATGAGAAAAGTAACTAATGTTCTAAGAGAACTGTGCTTTTATTCACCCACCACATAAAACCCAAAAAATATTTGACAATGCCATAAAATAAATGTGGCTGTTAAGGTGGGGCCAGTGTGCTCCTATGATGACAAAGGTGACATGAACAACTATGTTGCTAAACACCCTGTAATGCCCAAGGCAGCTTCTTTTAAGGAAGACTTCCCAATCCCAGAATCTCAATAGTACTGTGGAGATGTGTATGTGTGTGTGTGTGTGTGTGTGTGTGTGTGTGTCTGTCTGTCTGTCTGTCTGTCTGTGTTTCAGCCCTCCAACACCCACCTGATCTCCCTAAGGTAACATAATTATCATCAACATTTATATTATTTCCATTAAAAAATTGTTTACAAGTCATAACATATCTAGACTTTCGGGGGTTTTAAAAAAATTATTGCAAATCAGGATAATAGAATCTGAATTTTTGTGTTAATGATGAGGAATAAAGTCTTAGTTAAAGATTCTCATTTTTACACTAAAAGATATTCCTCTATATAGTAAAGATATATCATCAAATTCTTCACTGCCTTCAGGATAATGTGAGGCTGCTTTATAAATGTTTCTTGGTAAATATTTGTTTTGGTTAATACTATATAGATAAGAGTACACTATACAGCATTCCTTGACACCTACAATGTTTACTCCTTTTAGATGATATGTAATCATAATGTATCTTTCATGGGAGTAAAACAGCAAACAAGACTTATTTGATATCCATTTTATACACAAACAATGATTTTCAGAAGAATTATTGTGACAGACATTTTAAAAAAAAATTATAAAAGGAAAGTGTATTCAACATTACTGCTAAGAGAACCATGAGGTTTGATGTTGAACCTAGTACCTGAGAGGTTTGTCAAACATAAATTGGAGCATTCCACAGTTACTGAGGGGCTTAGGAGGGAGACTGGTCATTGTGATCAAGCTCTGTCTTTCTCTGTCACTCTCTCTATCTGTCTCTCTGTCTCTGTCTCTCTCTCTTTCTGTGTGTGTGTGTGTGTGTGTGTGTGTGTAAATTGGTCAGTGAAGTCAGGTTCTAAACATCACATGAAAACTGGCATCCAGAGGTAATAACTCCATTCATAATCAAAGTATAAAGGATTGCTTCCAGTTCACTAAAAAAGGCATTTTTTTACATTGGAGAATATTTTAATATCAAAGAATCAAGAACTATGTAATCACAAGATTTTTTAAAAGTAAATGTTCTAAGGAAAAGTTAATCAAGAACACAGAGTCAAGGAAATGTTTTGGCGAGTAATGAGAACATTAAGAAAGCATGGCATGTAACTATGTACCATGCCTATGTCAATTAGATTAAAAGTCACACTAATTACTATAAACCATATATTCAAAACTCTACAATGATTTTGAATATGAATATGCAATTTCTATACTTGAATATTTACAACAGTCCATACATTTAGAACGTTAAGGAAATAAACCAACTTATAAAAAGAAAAGATGCTGCCAGATTTGAAGATAATATTTTTGGTAAAAAATGAAATGCACTTTCATTTACAAAACCTATGTTACCCATCATCTGCCTTTGAGTAACAGATGCATTTCCTTTCCCTCTGTGTTACAAAATTTACCTTTCTATTTCCCAATATTTTCTCTATACACACTTGTCAAATGGACTTTCCTAATGTGGTAGGCAGAAACCCCAGTGGACTCTGTTCTTCTCCATCAATCACAGCCCCATACTGGAGCTTTCATTCCCTTTGATGTTACACAGACCTTGTACCCATGACAAGGAGATGCCAGCTTATCTTCTTCTCATTAGGATTTGTCACAGAAAAGTTCATGGATGGCATGGTCAACCTTGTGGGTGGCCTCTGTTCTCAGGATTCCCTGTTACTGGAGAGAAATACGATATTTCTGTTGGCATTTGATACCTGCTATCAGGTGGGTTGTTCGCCCAGTTAAAGAATTAAAATGCTGGGAAAAGGCACACCAGGCACCATGGGCACAGTGCAAAGTGAAAACATTTATTGACAAGTGTTATCGACATATTTGTCAGAAGGGGCCTCTATTGCCAGAGGGACAATGGACTGCAAAGGGGGTTGAAATTTCATTTGGATCTTTTAACATACATCCAGTAATTTCCTTGCCCAGCTCTTTGTTCTATTGATCGAAGGGTGTCTATGTCTACCATCTGTAGGGGGGATTGACACTCTTTCTGTTATGGAGCTCAGAAATCATTGAATTGTTGATTGACTGAGGAAAGAGCGATCATGCCAAACCACTCTGCTCTTTGTGGTGTGACAGGTCAGGAAGACCCATCACATGCAGGGAGAAATGAGCTACATTTCAGGGAAATAAAGTAGCCACAAAGAAGATTGTATTGTCAGAATCAGAAACCATTTAAACAGCAACAGGAGAAGCACTGGAGAGGAGATCTCAGCAGTTACAAGCAATCCCTGCTCTTCCAAAGGGCCCAGGTTTGCTTTCTGGCACTCACATAAAAATAAACGAAACATAATACTTCAAACTGTGGTTTTAGTGTTTTCCATGGGCTCACATTTAGGGATCTGATGATGGTCTTTCAAGGCCAAGGGTACCCTCATGCAATAATCAGAAGGAGAGACCTTGTGTCTGTCATCAGATGGAACTGGAACCAAGTTCTGCCTGTCATGTTCATTTCAGTAGAAAACAAAGAGTTCAGGTTTAGATATAGCCCCAAAGCTGAGGCCCTGGAAAGAGAATGATGCCTCACTGTTCTAACACTATGTGATGCACGGTTTGCTTAGCTTATGATGGGTCTAAGACAGCACTACAAAACTTACACAATTCTCTTTTCCATGAATAAGTCAGTCTCTTCCCATTGTAAAATCCATATTTTTCATCATTTTCATTTTTATTGGGTGTTTTTTTTCTATTTATAGCTATTTTATCTCATGGCCTTTAGTAGTGATTATGCCAGAAAAATCCTTTACTTTTTCTGTGACTGTGTGCAATTAGCATTTGTGAGTCTCAGCCAGAAGATTCTGCCCAGTATTCCTGCTACATTGCTACAGCAAGACGCATCTCTGTGGATGTATTTCATTTTATTTTTATTTTATTAGAGTAACATACTCTGTTGACAAACCTACAAGAGGATTTTACTCTTTGGATGGAAACATGAATTCCATATAATTTCCTCCCGAGTGCTGGGATTAAAGGCATGCGCTGCCGCCTCTGCTGCCCCCGCCGTCACCACCACCACCACCACCACCACCACCACCACCACCACCACCGCCTGGCGGCTTGGATTATTTCTAGCTAGCTGTTCTTAACTCAAAGTAGCTTGTCTACCTTCTGCCTCTGGGCTTTTATCTTTCTCTAATCCTGCATACCTTTCTTTGTTTCTTATTCAGTGTCTTGGTGTGAAGATAGGTGACTGGTCCCTAGAGTCCTCTTACATCCCTCACTCCAAGGTCTCTCCTTCTATTTATTCTCTCTGCCTGCCAGCCCCACCTATCCATTCTCCTGCCTTGCCATTGGCCATTCATCTCTCTATTAGACCATCAGGTGTTTTAGACAGGCACAGTAACACAGCTTCACAGAGTTAAACAAATGCCACATAAACAAAAGTAACACACCTTAAAATAATATTCTCTAAAATTTCCACCATTTTTTTATCTAAACAAAAATGATTTGTTTTAACTTTAACATAGTAAGACTGTATACAATAAGAACAATTATCAAGTAATGGTTACACTCACAATGTACTGAATTCCAATTCATTTGTATATGGTACATTTAAAGAAAATACTCTGTAATCCATTCTATCTTAGTAAATCCAAAATTTTTTACCTAATAAACTTTCTATCATTTCTAAGGAAAACTGCAACTACAACTATCTAGTCTTCAACTCTATCAAAGGCACCAGAAGCATATATTATTTAAGTAAACAAAAAGTGCATTGTACACAACTTCCAAAAACTCTAGAAATGACAGAGGAAAGTGACTGACAAACTTTGCCAACATAGGCAGGAAAGTCTTTCAAATTTCCTGCCTCATTGTTTTCTCTAGAGTGCTTCATGCTGTCTGTAGATCCCAGAGAGAAAATTTGAGATAATGGTCAAGTCCTGGGAAGACTATCTATAATTTTTGTTGATAGGTATCACCTGTCAAGGTTCAGGAGCTCTCCCCTGATCAAACTTGATCCATATTATTCCTGAAGGAAACCACAACTTCTCATTACCTGTCGGAACAAAACTCCAAAGCATATTTGATTTCCATTTGACAAATACATTTTTTAACTTCCTTTTTAAAGTTAAGGTATCCCTAAAGCATCCAGGTTGGTTCAAACCTGATCCATATTATTCCTGAATCTATAACCTCTTGTCACCTGTGGGAACAAAACTCCAAAGCATATATATTCTATTTACTTCCATTTTGAAGTTAAGATATCCCTACAGCATCTAGGTTGGTTCAATTTTACAGTCCTGCTCACAAATTCTATGTCTCCTAACAGCTGTCTTTTGCACATCAGCCATCAAAAAATTCAAAATCAACACAGCAACCTATAGGATCCAGAATCCCTGTGTATTTTCCATCTATACATGGCTTAGTTTGTTTGTTTGTTTTATTATTTTACTTCTCTCTTTAAGGACTTTATTATTTTTAAACTATTTATTTCTATATTTATTTCTATGACTGTCCATACCTTTATTTCTTTCTTAAGCCTATGCCATTGTTAAACACACTGGAACCTTTTTAGGTTTTGTTTTCATCTGAACCTACTTTACTGCATATTTCTAGTCTTTACTTCAGGAACAAACTTTAGACTGCTAGCTGCACCTGGATCCTCCACACAGCTCTCTTGGCTGGCTCTGCCTGCTTCTAGGTTCATGAGAGCTAAGGCTAAAGCTTGCTGCTAGTTGGAGGTTTGCTTGACCTGGAACTGTATTCAGCCCTCTAGCTATGGAATGCCTGTTCCCTGCACTGGGGCAAGCATTTTTTACTTAGTTATTTTGTTTCTATTTAGCATGAAAAAAAAAAAAAAAAAAGCTGTTTAAGTGCTCTGCTATACAGCAGGCTTCTTAAAGGAGCCACATTTTTTTTCTTTCAGGTCGCTCAGGCCCTAGGGATATTGAAGAGCCCCATGTTGGTCACTAATTGTTGTCTTTCTTTATGGCTGTTGTTGCCTTTTAAGCCAAGGCTGTCCTTATCAGCAACCGTGTAACTCCACAGCTACCAGCAGAGGTTCCAAAGCAAAAGCTACAGCCAGAGAGGATTCTGTTCCCTCAGGAACCACCTCTTTCAAAACTACCAAGGGAACTTATATACATCTCTATCCCTCTAAAGAACTCAAAATTCAAAGGTTGAAGTGGAATTATGATCCTCAGAGAGGTTGAATAGCAAATTGTTCACCTCCTCTTTTTTCTCCTGTCTCCTAAAAGCCCTCATTCTTCTCCCAGCCCCCACTAACAAGCCCTTCTTCCCTGGCTTCTCCTTACCACTTCCTGTAAGCTAGTTGCTGACTCAGCCTCCCCACCCCCCCATTTCAGGTGAATTTCGTTTAATCAAACAAATGTAACCTGTTATGCCCAGATTGTGACCCCCCAAAGAGACCACTGAAGACATTGGATGTCCAGAATGCAACAGCAAGGTTTATTCTGCAGATACAAGTCTAGTTAGACAGGGGACTCATTCCTACATCCAAAACAGTGAGGCAGGGAGGAGTCCCTCTTTCTTGGGGAAGTTAGTTTTTATAGGCAAAACCCATAAAATTTCTTAGAGGGGAGGGGGTTAGTACGGGTCCATCCTTGATTGGTCCAGTTTTTCCCGGACCTGGACTTTATCTTATTCTAGCTTGTCTGTTTGCCTTGTCAGGAGTTTTACAACTTCTCTCCGGGGTCAGGTCATGTTATCTCTGGAGAGGGGCATCTCGTGGTTAATTGGTTACCATCAGACATCCTGATTCTGTTCTTTTGTTCCTGGGACTGGCACCATCATTTCTGGGGACTTGAAACTGGCCTGGGTCTATCTATATTGAGATATCTTTGTCTAAGGCCCCCTTTTTGAGACAATAGAGTGAGGGTCTTGTTTTGCCTAGATCATGTCCCCAAAGCCGCCACTGGAGACTTTAGGTACAGAATGCAAAAGTAAGGTGTTTTCTAAGTTTACAAGCCTCCAGGGAGGCTCTTCCAAATCTCTCACTCATAGCAGGGAGGTTGGAAGGAGCACTCCCCTTTCTTTGTGAGGCTAGTTCTTTTTTTTTTTTTTTTTTTTTTTTTTTTGGTTTTTCGAGACAGGGTTTCTCTGCATAGCTTTGCGTCTTTCCTGGAGCTAACTTGGTAGCCCAGGCTGGCCTTGAACTCACAGAGATCCACCTGGTTCTGCCTCCCGAGTGCTGGGATTAAAGGCGTGTGCCACCACCGCCTGGTTTGAGGCTAGTTCTTAAAGGCACAGACCATATAATTTATTAACCTGCCTCCCTTTTTAGTCTTTTGGTCGAATATCCTGACTGTGTTTTCCAAAGTCCCTGTAGCAGATACAGCCACCTGGGGAAAAGGGCTCTAAGTTCTTATCTACACTTATGAATCCTGGTTTAAGCTTCTCTTTGTCTGTAGGGGATAGAGTGGGGGGTTTTACTGAGGGATCACATAACCCATCTTTACATCATTAAACAAATATTTCTGAGCATAAACAAAAGTAACAAACCTTAAAATGATACTCTACAAGAGTAAATCTTCATAGGTTCTTCAAAATTTCTAGAGAATGAACATGTACACACATTCTATGAAACTGCAATGACAAAAATGTAAGTATGGCAATTAAAAATATCAAAAAGTGGGCCCGGCAGTGGTGGCACATGCCTTTAATCCCAGCACTCGGGAGGCAGAGGCAGGCGGATCTCTGTGAGTTCGAGGCCAGCCTGGTCTCCAAAGCGAGTTCCAGGAAAGGCACAAAGCTACACAGAGAAATCCTGTCTCGAAAAAAACAAAAAAAAAATCAAAAAGTGGACATCAATTATGACCTATGTGCCAAATCTCTTCACAAATACAAGCAACTTTAAATATAGAAAGGACTGCCACCTTTGAAGAAGTAAGATTTCCTCCAATATAAGATTATTTAATAAACTAATGTTTATTATTAATAAATATCAATTGAATAAACCAATGAAAAATCACTTTATTATTCGATTACTAGATTACTAGAATAATAGAAAAAGTGTTATGATTAACCTAAATAAATACAGAAAAGGCATTGGACCAAGTATAATGACTTTCTGTAACATTCCACAGACTGGAAATTGAAGGGAACTTTTCCTACCTGATCACAGTTACTAAACATAGAGAATAAGTTATACAGCTGATATTTGTTAATGATAAAAGAAACTGAGACCAATAAGATAGGTCTACAGGGAAGGGTGCTTGCTGCCAGGACCAAAGAACTAAGTTTTTTGTTTGTTTGTTTGTTTTGTTTTTTGAGACAAAGTTTCTCTGTGTAGCTTGTCCTGGATCTTACTGGTGCCTGTCCTGGATCTTACTTTGTAGACCAGGCTGCCCTTGAACTCACAGAGATCTGCCTGGTTCTGCCTCCCAAGTACTGGGATTAAAGGCATTTGCAACTGTGCTGCCTGGCCCATGAGCCAAGTTTTATCTCCATGACACAAATAGATAAAGGATGAACCCAATCTTCAGGATGTGATCTGACCTACACCCACTTAACCTAGCATATCGATACTCACCTACACCCACCCACTAAATAAATGAACAGAAAAACTAAATGTTTTTTAAAAAAACAGAAATGCTTTTAAGTCAAGACCAGGACCATACCCTTGTCACTTGTTTTTGAGAATGTACTGGGGTTTTAGCAAAGGTTCATAAGCAAGAAAATGATAATTATAGGTTCTCTATATTCAAAACACCTACGTGATTATTTTGAAAAGCCTATGTAATTTATTACTTGTGGTTGAATGCAATAAGCAAGTTTAGCAGTATTATATAGTTATAATCAGTCTACAAAAATCAATTGAATGGATTAGAGATGAATAATTCACATTTTTAATTAAGAAAAACAATTTTATTTATAATACATAAAACAAAATTCTTATAATAAATTTATTGAAAGCAATATATGTGTATATATATTGAATTATATATATGAACACAAACACACACACACACACATATATATATATATATATACATATATATATATATATAGAATTAGAATTGCTGGAAATGGTTCTAAAGTCCTTAAATAAATAGATGAGCACTGTGGTCAATGGGTTGAAGCACTTAATGTCATTAAGGTAATGATTCCCCTAAGTGATCTGAACATTCAACGAGATTTCTATTAAAATCCCATCTCCTTGACAGAAATTGACAAACTGTTCCTAAAACTCAGAGACCTGAGTAGATAACAAACTTGTCTATCGAAGGGAGAATAGCCAAAACGTCTCAACAAAGACAATGCTAAGTGACTCAAAGTGCTTTCCTTTCAAAGACATAGTGGAAAATGACAGAAAATGTACCATAAAGTGTGGAAGTTTAGCAAAGGGATTGCTATGAGCTAAAGATACCCGACAAACAGAAGATGCAAGAACTAAGCTTTAACTCATCTCACTTTTTCCTCTCTCAATAAAGTATAGTACAGCCCCCGTGTGAATATACTGTTTGTCTGCTAGGAGACAAGGGAACATTTCTCAGTAGAGCCCTGGAATAAAATTGTAAGATAGCCTCTGTATAATAACCCCTTTCCTTTTTTATTTCATTTTATAATTTTTAAGAGTTTAGTTTATCAAAATAGTTTCTCTTTGCACTGTGGTGGAAGACATTCAAGTTTCTCAACTCTTTGAATTTGCACATTCTTACTATGTCTCCTGTGTTCACTTAAACTTATGCATACTTGTATGCCTTTTTCTGTTGCTTGTCCATCTTATCTCAATTTTATTTTTAGGTCCATCTTAAAACCCTTACAAGAGATTCAGGTCCGGCGGTAGCCGGCAGAGACATACAGGCCCAGCGTTGGCCCACAGAGGTAGACAGGCTCAGCGGTGGAGACAAGCAGAAGCAGGTAGGCCTGCGGCAGACTGCAGAGGTAGACAGGCCTGGCGACAGAGACAAGCAGACGCAGCTTGGAACAGGGACACCTCTAATCCCAACACCCGGGGAAGAAGCTATCTCCGTGGGACAGAACCAGAACAAATCTGAACATTCTGTCTGAGGACAACCCAGGGCCCAGCTGCTGATCCTGCGAAACCCAACAACTTGGAAGTGTTGGTGTGACTACCCCACTCAGCTGAAACCCATCTGGGAGAGGATTCAGATGCCTACAGTTGGAAGTCTGAAGAAACAAGATCAGCTGAGGAGTTGACGAATGAACAAAACGTGACCTGGGAGCACAGAAGAAGGCACTGCCCAGCCACCAAACCAAATCACCAGAATCATAAGTATATACTTCACCAACTGAAATAAGCTGCCCCTGAAGAAATAGCCCAATAGCACCAATTTAATCAAGAACTCCTACTAAACCAAGACTAAAAATTAGAGCAAGAGAGGCACTCTCAGACACAGACACCACCTGCGCCGCACAGAGGAAGAGATGAGTAGACGCCAGTGCAAAAATACAGGCAAAAACATAAAGACCTATATGGCAACATCAGAACTTAGTGATTCTACACCTGCAAGACCTGAACATACCAAGACAGAAGAAACAGAAGAAATCAACCCTAAAAATTACTTTAAGAAGATGATAGAGGCCCTTAAAGAAGAAATAAAACATTCCCTCAAAGAGGTAATAAAAACTTTCCTTAAAGAGGAAATGAAAAACTCCATTAAAGAGCAAATAAAAACTTCCCTTAAAGAGGAAATGAAAAACTCCATTAAAGAGGAAATAAAAAACTCCCTTAAAGAAATGGAAGAAAAAAACAAACAAAAAATGGGAAGAAATCAAATCAAACCAAGAAAAAGCAATTAAACAAATGAAAGAAACATTCCAAGATCTGAAAAATGAATTTGAGACAATAAAGAAAACACATGCTGAGGGAATGCTGGAAATAGAAATCCTGACTAAACGAACAGGAACTACAGAAACAAGCATAACCAACCGATTGCAAGAGATGGAACAGAGAATCTCTGACACTGAAGACACAATAGAGAAAATAGATGCGTCAGTCAAAGAAAACACTAAAGACAAAAAAGTCGTAACACAAAACATCCAGGAAATTTGGGACACTGTGAAAAGACCAAACCTAAGAATAATAGGGATAGAAGAAGGAGAAGAATACCAACTCAAAGGCACAGAAAATATATTCAACAAAATCATAGAAGAAAACTTTCCTAACCTAAAGAAAGAAATACATATGAAGATACAAGAAGCTTACAGAACACCGAATAGGCTGGATCCAAAAAAAAAGTCCCCTCGCCACATAATAATCAAAACACTAAACACAGAGAACAAAGAAAAAATATTAAGAGCCACAAAGGAAAAAGACCAAGTAACATATAAAGGCAAACCCATCAGAATAACACCAGACTACTCAATAGAGACTATGAAAGCTAGAAGATCATGGACAAATCTCATGCAGACACTAAGAGACCACAGATGCCAACACAGACTATTATACCCAGCAACACTCTCAATCACCATAGGCGGAGTAAACAAAATATTCCAGGATAAAACCAGATTTAATCAATACCTGTCTACAAACCCAGCCCTACAGAAAGCACTAGAAGGGAAAATCCAACCCAAAGAAGCTAAACACATCCATGAAAAATCAAGCAATAGATAATCCCACACCAACATACACCACAGAAGGACAACACAACACAACCACAAAAAATAACAGGAATTAACAATCACTGGTCATTAATATCCATCAATATCAATGGTCTCAACTCACCTATAAAAAGACACAGGCTAACAGAATGGATAAGAAAACAGGACCCATCCATCTGCTGAATACAAGAAACACACCTTAACTTCAAAGACAGACACTACCTCCCAGTAAAGGGCTGGGAAAAGGCTTTCCAAGCAAATGGACCTAAGAAACAAGCTGGTGTAGCTATCCTAATATCTAATAAAATAGACTTCAAACTAAAATCAATCAAAAGAGATCAGGATGGACATTACATATTCATCACGGGAAAAATCCACCAAGATGAAGTCTCGATTCTAAACATTTATGCTCCAAATACAAAAGCACCCACATTCATAAAAGAAACACTACTAAATTTTAAAACGCACATCAAGCCCCACACATTAGTAGTGAAATATTTTAACACACCACTCTCACCAAAAGACAGATCTACCAGACTGAAACTTAACAAAGAAATAAAGGACCTAACAGATGTTATGACTCAAATGGACCTAATAGATATCTACAGAACATTCCATCCTAACACAAAAGAATATACCTTCTTCTCAGCACCCCATGGAACCTTCTCAAAAATTGACCACATGCTTGGACACAAAACAAATCTCAACAAATACCAAAAAATGGAATAACCTCCTGTATCTTATCAGACCACCATGCCTTAAAGTTAGACCTCAACAACAACAAAAATTATAGAAAACCCCACAAACTCATGGAAACTGAATAATGCCCACCTGAAACATCAATGGGTCAAGGAAGAAATAAAGAAAGAAATTAAAGAGTTCCTAGAATTCAATGAAAATGAAAGTACAACATACCCAAACTTATGGGACACTATGAAAGCAGTGCTAAGAGGAAAATTCATAGCTCTAAATGCACACATAAAGAAGATGGAGCAATCCCATACCAATGAATTAACAGCACAACTGAAAGCTCTAGAACAAAAAGAAACAAACTCACCCAGGAGAAATAGATGCCAGGAAACAATCAAATTGAGGGCTGAAATCAACGAAATAGAAAACAAGAGAACAATACAAAAAAAATCAATGAAACAAAGAGTTGGTTCTTTGAAAAAATCAACAAGATAGACAAACCCCTAGCCAAATTAACCAAAAGGCAAAGAGAGAGCACCCAAATTCACAAAATCAGAAATGAAAAGGGAGACATAACAACAGACAACGAGGAAATCCAGAGAATCATCAGATCCTACTTCAAAAACCTGTACTCCACAAAAATGGAAAACCAGGAAGAAATGGACAATTTTCTGGATAAATACAACATACCAAAATTAAATCAAGACCAGATAAACCATTTAAATAGACCAATAACCCCTAAAGAAATAGAAACAGTCATCAAAAGTCTCCCAAACATAAAAGCCCAGGACCAGATGGTTTCAGTGCAGAATTCTACCAGACTTTCAAAGAAGAACTAATACCAATCCTCTTCAAAGTGTTCCACACAATAGAAACAGAAGGAACACTACCAAACTCTTTTTATGAGGCTACAATTACCCTGATACCCAAACCACACAAAGATGCAACAAAGAAAGAGAACTACAGACCAATCTTCCTCATGAACATTGATGCAAAAATACTCAACAAAATATTGGCAAACCGAATCCAAGAATACATCCAAACAATCATCCATCACGACCAAGTAGGAATCATCCCAGGGATGCAAGGATGGTTCAACATACGAAAATCAGTCAATGTAATACACCATATAAACAAACTGAAAGAAAAAAAAAACCACATGATCATCTCCTTAGATGCTGAAAAAGCCTTTGACAAAATCCAACACCCCTTCATGATAAAGGTCTTAGAAAGATCAGGAATACAAGGAACATTTCTAAACATAATAAAAGCAATTTATAGCAAGCCAACAACAAACATCAAATTAAATGGAGAGAAACTCAAAGAGATACCACTAAATTCAGGAACAAGACAAGGCTGTCCACTCTCCCCACATTTATTCAATATAGTACTAGAAGTTCTAGCTAGAGCAATAAGACAACAAAAGGAGATCAAAGGGATACAAATTGGCAAGGAAGAAGTCAAACTTTCACTATTTGCAGATGATATGATAGTATACATAAGTGACCCCAAAAACTCTACCAGGGAACTCCTACAGCTGATAAACTCCTTCAGTAAAGTGGCAGGATACAAGATCAACTCAAAAAAATCAGTAGCCCTCCTATACACAAATGATAAAAGGGCTGAGAAAGAAGTCAGAGAAACATCACCCTTTACAATAGCCACAAATAATATAAAATACCTTGGGATAACACTAACTAAACAAGTGAAGGACCTTTTTGATAAGAACTTTAAATCTCTAAAGAAAGAAATTGAAGAAGATATCAGAAAATGGAAGGATCTACCATGCTCATGGATAGGTAGGATTAACATAGTAAAAATGGCAATCTTACCAAAAGCAATCTACAGATTCAATGCAACCCCCATCAAAATCCCAACACAATTCTTCACAGACTTGGAAATAAAAATTCTAAACTTCATATGGAAAAACAAAAGACCCAGGATAGCTAAAAGAATCCCATACGATAAAGCAACCTTTGGAGGTATCACCATCCCTGACCTCAAACTCTACCATAGAGCTATAGTAATAAAAACAGCTTGGTACTGGTATAAAAACTGACATATGGACCAATGGAATAGAATTGAAGACCCTGACATTAATCCATGCACATATGAACACCTGGTTTTTGACAAAGGAGCCAAAACTATACAATGGAAAAAAGAAAGTATCTTCAACAAATGGTGCTGGCATAACTGGATGTCAATATGTAAAAGATTACAAATAGATCCATATCTGACACCATGCACAAAACTCAAGTCCAAGTGGATCAAAGACCTGAACATAAATCCAGTTACACTAAACTTAATAGAAAAGAAAGTAGGAAACACTCTTTAATGCATTGGCACCGGAGACCATTTCCTAAATAAAACACCAACAGCACAGACCCTGAGCACAACAATTAAAAAATGGGACCTCTCGAAACTGAGAAGCTTTTGCAGGGCAAAATACATAGTCAATAAGACAAAAAGACAGCCAAAGAAGATCTTTGGGAAAAGATCTTCACCAACCCCACATCTGACAGAGGGTTGATATCCACAGTATGTAAAGAACTCAAGAAACTAGACATCAAAATACTGAACAGTCCAATTAAAAAATGGGTTAAAGAGCTAAACAGAGAATTCACAAAACAAGAACTACAAATGGCTGAAAGACATTTAAAGAAATGTTCAACATCCTTAATCATCAGAGAAATGCAAATCAAAATGACTCAGATACCACCTTACACCTGTCAGAATGGTTACGATCAAAAACACCAACGACAGCCAATGTTGGAGAGGATGTGGAGCAAAGGGAACACTCCTCCACTGTTGGTGGGAATGTAAACATGCACAACCACTGTGGAAATCAGTATGGTGATTTCTCAGAAAATTAGGAATCGAACTACCTCAAGACCCAGCCATCCCACTCTTGGGCTTATTCCCAAGGAATGCTGATTCATACCATAAAGATACATGCTCAGTTATGTTCATAGCAGCACTATTTGTAATAGCCAGAACCTGGAAACAACCTAGATGCCCATCAGTGGAAGAATGGATGGAAAAAAATGTGGTACATATACACAATGGAGTACTACTCAGCAGAGAAAAACAATGAAAGCATGAAATTTGCAGGCAAATGGATGGAACTAGAAAAAAATCATCCTGAGTGAGGTAACCCAAACCCAGAAAGACAGTCATGGTATGTACTCACTCATAAGTGGATTCTAGATATAAAATAAAGAACAATCAGACCACAACCCATAGAACCATAGAGGCTATATATATAGCATGGAGGTCCCTAGGACGACTGTAGCTTATAATAAATTTTGGTTTTACTCAATTATTGAAAAAAAAAAGCCAAATGAATGGAAACACATGAACGATGAACCAAAGGCTGAGGGGCCCCCAGCTGGATCAGGCCCTCTGGATAGGTGAGACAGTTGATTGGCTTGATCGGTTTGGGAGGCAACTAGGCAGTGGGACCAAGTCCTGTGCTCATTGCATGAGTTGGCTGTTTGAAACCTGGAGCTTATGCAGGGACACTTGGCTCAGTCTGGGAGGAAGGGACTGGACCTGCCTGGACTGAGTCTACCAGGTTGATCTCAGTCCTCGGGGGAGGATTTGCCCTGGAGGAGGTGGGAATGGGGGGTGGGCTGGGGTAAGGGGAGGTGGCAGGAGGGGGGAGAACAAGGGAATCCGTGGCTGATATGTAGAACTGAATGGTATTGTAACATAAAATAAAATTTAAAAAATTCACAAAAAAACCCTTACAAGAAAGTGGCAATAATTTGCTTCCCCTGAACTTTCAATGTCCAGCACTCAAAGCAGAATGGCTTTGCCACAGATAACCACTGAAGTAGAATGGAGAAGAGAGGAACATCTGTTTCTGTGATCATTTGGTATTTCCTAATAGTGCTAAGGTCCTTCAATTGGAGAAACAGCAGCATTTTCAGTGAATGGTTAAGAGAAACCTGAATGCCTCCCTGCCAAAGAATAATTTTGGGTCTATATCATAGTATGTTAAAATCAACTAAAATCAATCATACACATAATGATGGAAAAAGCCTAAACTGTAAAACTCTTACCAAAACATGGGAATCAATGTTTGTTCTTGGAGGATTCAGTAGTTTTTCATATCTAAAAGTATCAGTTTAAGTGAAAAATGAACAGGAGTTCCTTGAGATGTAAAATTAACTGCTTTTGTACTATAAATTATGACAATAGAAGCTTGAAGAGAGTAAAAATACAAAGTACAATGGGATGGGAGAAATCTTCACAAATTATGCTTCTACCCAGGAAGCAATATTCAGAATAGACAGACAGCTCCAAACCAATACCTATCAATGTGCAATAAACTGTAATGAGGAACTGAGAAATTCCGGACTTGAAATATAATGTTAATCATTACTAAAAGTAAAAAGACAAGAATGCACATAATTAGTTTTTGAAATATCTAGAATAGTCAAACCCATGAAGACAAGGTCAACATCAATGAATTGTCATTGTAATCACAGTAAGTGAGTGAGGGGAAAATGGTTATTGAAAGGCATAGTTGACTTATGAATGGTGAGGAATGTGTATTGCTCTGATTGGTTGATAAATAAAATGTTGATTGGCCAGTAGCCAGGCAGGAAGTATAGGTGGGATAAGCAGACAGGAGAATTCTGGGAAGAGGAAGAGAGTTGCCAGACAAACACAGAGGAAGCAAGATGACAAGGCAGAACTGAGAAAAGGTAGCAAGCCACGTGGCTAAACATAGATATGAATTATGGGTTAATTTAAGTGTAAGAGCTAGTCAGCAATAAGCCCGAGCTAATGGCCAAGCAGTTAAAAATATTATTAAAGTTTGAATGATTATTTTATAAGCAGCTGCAGGAGTGCGAGTGAGAGAGAATTGTCCTGACCATGGGCCAGGTGGGACACAGGAAATTTCTGGCTATATATAAAGGAAAGGGAACATTGTAACATTGGATTTCAATAGAATTTCTCCTCCACACAGTAAATAAGTTCCACAATTTTTAGTTTTGAAGTGGGTGAATATTTTGTTAATTGAACTGTACATCAAAATAATACAAAAGGACTGAATAAAACTTAATACTTCCGACCTCATTTTCCCTAATATTCCTCCACATTATTCTTTAGATTTTTGTATCCTGACTTTTCTCCAGCATGAAAGAAATTGAAAACTCAAATAAGCACTTCACTCTTTAGTTAGCAGTTCATTAGCAATGATACTTTTTTCTGCCATGCTTTATATTTTATCATATTATAGATCTTGACGTGTTGATTGTATTTTGTTTTTGTTGTTGTTAAATTTGGTTTTGGTGTTATCTTACTCATAAACAATGCATTCTTATCACTATTACCCTGTCCTTCCCCCTTTCTCTCTCCTGCCCTTATTAGGCCACTCTCTTCTGTACAAGTTCCTGTTCCACTAATTTGTTTTTGTTTTATTTTGAAATGCAATGAATTTAAACAGCACCATCTGTGTAGATTTGGAGACTGATGGGTTCACTAGCAGTTACTTAAATGATGATAGTGGCTTTTCATTACCCAGAATCTATCAGTAGCTACCAGTTCAAGGAGGCCAGAAGAACCTCTTGAATCCCTCCTCCATCTATGATTGACTGCTGAAAGTTCCTTCTTGTGAAAGCTCAGTGCAGGCAAGTGTAATTGCAATGAATTCATGATTAGAACATTTGCATCATGGCCAGATGACACATTCTGTAGTTATTCAATAAAAGATGTATTGACCACTACCATTCCTTTTGTTTACATTCCTTCCCATCATTCATTACATATAATTTATTGTAAATGAATTGTATTTTTTCCCCAATCATTGGTTTTCCCTCATTGAAATGCTGGTCCACAGGAGCAAAAATTTTCTTCACTTTTTCATTTCTGTCTATTTAAGCTCTAAAAGAGTGTCTATTTAACATGCATAATAAGTAATGGACAAATTAAAGAATGGATCTTGGATGCTTATACTAGGAAGAACACTTTTCATAACATGTAAGCATTCATAGGCAATGATGGATAGGTGATATAGTTGCTTTTCCCAACTCATGTCTCTCTCTTCTCTCTCAGTAGTTTATTCATAATAATAATATTTTAGTCTCATCTTTCATAGACAGCAATGTGTTTTTTTATACTGTTTAGATTCTGATATAACTGATTATGGACTTTTATTCATGGTTTCTCCAAGAATTACCTTTATGTTGGAGGTGGGACTCAGTTGTAGAGTGTATCTCCAGTATGCATAAGTACCTGAGTTTGATTCACATCAACATACCTCGATACACACATATACACATAATCTTTTAAAGAATTATCTTTAATATATGCATGTTACTCTGCTTTTGTGCACTCTGTCTCCAGAACTAGCAGAGTTGAGTGCAGTTATTCTCATCATAGAGCACAGCAAAGTTTACTAACTCTAGGTTAATCAAACCTGGGACAGTGGTATCAGCTTCACGTTTTAGTACTGCTAGTATCAGCAACATGATTATCTGCTAGGGACAAATCTTCAAAAAGTCACCACAAATAAGTATTCTTAATGCAACAGATAGTTTTAATGAATGAGTCAATAACCTATAAATAATCAATTTTCATCTGTCTTTGAACATCCAATATTTATTCCAATTCAAGGTACAATATTAGCTGCAGATATTTGATAATTTTGGAACTCATATTGTTAATTTTCCAAACTAAATTTTTGTCAATTACTGTTATGAGAGAAAATGAGACACTGCAGTGGCAGGATGACAAAGTTACACTCAGATGGGAAACAGAAGAGGATATTTGTGTATAACTGGAGAACCGGGAAATGTATTCATGAATAACAAAGCAAACATTTTAATTAATAAATTGTTTCAATAGAACAGGTACAATTTGACAGAGCTTCAGAGTAGCAATATTTAAAAATATAACACATTATATTTAGACTAATTATTTATGAATACAGTTTTTTTTAATACTCTTAGCATAGAACAATCCCTGAAATATATCTAAGGGATAACCTCAATAAGGCTCTGGCTTCCATTTCTAGCTCTTTGAAAGAAAAGGAAAAAAATCTTAATACAATGCATTGATAAAAGCCACAGAAATGTCTTCATTATGTTCAGCAGCCAATCTTGGCCTTTTATGAGAACTGATGCATATTTATACACATGGCTCTAACTATTGCCTTTAACCATTTACTTTTGATGACTTTCAGTGTGTGATGCTTATAATATAGTTCTAAAAAACAATATCCTAAAGGACATTAAGTCTAGTAGGATACAATATTTTATACAGGTATTAATAATCCTTTAATAAGTACGTTGAATTCTTTAAGAAACAATGGGATATGCATCTACAATGAGGTAAGTTGGGTCCACTATTGAAAATACAATTTGCCTCTTGGCCTCATGTATCAAAGATATGTGCTAAGATATGTTCTTTGCTAAGAACAAGTTAGGTTGGTGTTATATTTATCATCAAAACAATGATGTGTTTTATGGAGTTATGCAATTGCAGTAAATTGTTGAAAATATACTTTATTGCTATGATATGTCATTAACCACTGGAAATAGGACTGATCAAATTCCCCTGCCTCAAGGCTGTGCTAGGTATCCCACCATGGGGGGCAGGCTTAGATCTGCCTCTACTGAATATACCAGGCTCTGCTGACTCCCCATGGGAGGCCTTACCTGCTTGTAGGAGAAAATGGGGGGGGGGTTGAGGAGGAAGGCTGGAGGAGCAGGAGGAGGAAAGAGGGCATCTGTGATTGGTATATGAAATGAATAAAAAAACTTCTTAGTAAAACAGAAAATAGAACTGATATAGTTAATAAATATTACTATTTTATACCTAAAAGAATTTGAAGAAAATGAAAATTTTCAGAATTTCTACTGAGAGTTAGCTGACTCACAAAGCAAACATGTAAGTACTTGTTTTTGTGTCTAGCCCACTGTGTGTTGGGCCACCCCTGGGCATAGGGTCCTACGTAAGAAACCAATTAGAAAAAACTGTGGGTAGTAAACCAGTAAGCAGATTTCTCCATTATTTCTGCTTCAATATCCTCTCTTGAGTTACTGCATTAGCTTCCCTCAATGATAGACTGGTTGGGAAATACAGGCTAAATAAATTCTTTCCTGAGTAGAGTGGAAAAAAAATAGTGAGTGGAAAAACCAGCTTTCCAGTTGTTGATAACACACTGATGAAACTCAGCTTGGTGGTGGAAAATGTTTATCTTGCTTGCAATTTTTTGCATAGTCCATCACTGAGCGAAGTCAGGGCAGGAATTCAAGCAGTATCCCGGAGGCAGGAACTGAAGTAGAGAATGATGGTTATGAGTTTGCTTTTCATGACTTATTCAGTTTGATTTCTCATACATCTCATGACCACCTGTACAGGGACAACACTGTCCAAAATAATCTGCCCCCAACAATAATCATTAATAAAGAAAATGCCCACAGGTCAATCTGATGCGGCCATTCCCTCAATGGTGCTTCTTTCTTCCCAGGTATCTAAATTGTATGCAGTTGTCAAAAATGAACTGGCTGAGTAATAAACCTTAACAACATTAAGATAGCTTAGGTATCTATCTGCCAAGCTTGGTTGTGTAAGTGGAAATGGCATATGTATAAGTACAAGGTGATAGATGATTTTCTTAATCATTCTCTTTGAAAACTAACACCTTTGCTTACCATTGAACTTTTATCAGAGGTCAATGTGGAAAGATCACATTCCTAGAATTACTATGGAACAGTGGAGGGGGTGCCAGGACTTTCTAGCCAGCAATGTCTGTCTATTCCTGTTTAGTCATTATTTCCACAATTATAGTCCCTACTTAAAGATTCTGGGAATTTGTAAGAAGGAACTTGTTGCTGATCAGCATGCAGATAAAGGCAACAGAGGAATGCAGGGAAAGAAAAAGGTAGTCCTCCCCAGGGAAGAACACACTACCTGGGTTCCAGCCCAGAAAGCACACATAAAAGTAATATTTTATGAGTTGAACAGGCTGTATTCAGAAATATACATAATATATATATATATATATATATATATATACACACACACACACAAATTGATATAAGCCCTCAGAAACAGTGGAAAAAAACATGAATTTGAAGGAGAATACAGATGAAAATATAGCAGAGTTTGGAAGGAGGAAAAGGGGTTATAATTATATTATCTCAAAAGTAATATAAGAGAAAAAAAACAAAGAAAATGATTGCAGGAGTTAAATCATTTCTGATACAAGGAAGATGACTAGAAATGATGGAGACCTTGTCTCAAGATTCTAAAAGAGTTCTAACTAAGTAAAAGCAAGCCTGTAGCATGAATCTTAAAAGTTCTTATTAATAAAATCAAACCCGAGGCCAGTTATTGGGGTGAACACTGAAAAATCAGAGAGCCAGAACAAGCCACAGCTACCTCACCTTGCCAGATCCTCAGCTTGTCTTGTTTCCTCAGACTGGAGGCTTCTGAGTCCTCATCCAGAATGGGTCTCAGCTGAACTGCTGCTCAAAAGCCTGAAATGCTTAACCAGGCCAGGGGCTTAACCAGCCAAATGCTTCTATTTTCTGGTCCTCACGCCTTATATACCTTTCTGCTTTCTACCACCACTCCCTGGGATTAAAGGCTTGCTTTCTGGGATTAAAGGCATGATGAGTCACCATGCATGTCTGTATCCTTGAACACATGGATTTCTGTTTCTGGAATGCTAGGATTAAAGGCATGTGCTATCACTGCCTACCCTTTATGTTTAATATTGTGGCTGCTCTGTCTCTGACCCCAGATAAGTTTATTAGCATGCACAATATTTGAGGGAATACAATACCACACAAGCCCTGTAATACAGACATGATCAGAACCATTTCTTGAAAGGAAAGATTTTAGTGTTCTTACTCCTTTTTGTGTCTGCATAACAAGAATTGCTTTTTGTGTACTTGGAATCTCCTGAATAATAATTATATACAAATTCAAATATATTACATATTAATATTATATCACACATTTATATAACATATGTATCTTTGCCGATAATTTCAAACTCAATAGCCATTGCTTATTTAAACTAAACTTGTTTTTCTTTTTTGTATTTTTTCTTTTATTGAAAATAAATTTTTCATACTTTATATTTTGACTACAGTTTAGCCTCCCCGTATTCCACCCAATCTCCCCTCCAATAAAGATGCATACCATTTTTCTCTCTCTCTTTAGAAAACAGACATCTAAGTAATAATAATAAAATAAGATAAATAAAAAACAAACAAAACAAAAACAAGCAAATGAAAGACCCAAAGAGAAAGCACAAGAAGCATAAAGATGCAGAGATTCACATGCATTCACTACTAAGGAATCTCATAAAAAACCCTGGCCTAGAAGCCAGTATATGAATACAAACTTCCTGTAAGATAGGAAAAAAAAAATACGAAAAAGGTGCCCTGACTTAACTTGTAAAACTAAGAACACCCAGAGATACCACTGAGTTCATTTTGTTTTTGTATTTTTTCTTTTACAATACTATTCAGTTCTACATAACAGCCACAGATTCCCTTGTTCTCCCCCTTCCTGCCCCCTCCCCTTCCTCCCAGCCCACCCCCCATTCTTACCACCTCCAGATCAAGGCCACCCCGAGGACTGAGATCGACCTGATAGACTCAGTCCAGGCAGGTCCAGTCCCCTCCTCCCAGACTGAGCCAAGCGTCCCTGTTTAAGTCCCAGGTTTCAAACAGCTATCTTCATGCAGCAAGCCCAGGACCTGGTACCACTGCCTAGATGCCTCCCAAACAGATCAAGCCAATCAACTGTCTCACCTATTCAGAGGGCCTGATCCAGTCGGGGGCTCCTCAGCCTTTGGTTCATAGTTCACGTGTTTCCATTCATTTGGCTATTTGTCCCTGTGCTTTATCCAACCTTGGTTTCAACAATTCTCGATCATATAAATCCTCCTTTTTCTCGCTAATTAGACTCCCAGCGCTCCACCCGGGGCCTAGCCGTGGATGTCTGCATCCAGATTCCTCAGTCCTTGGATGGGGTTTCTGGAACAACTATTAGGGTGTTTGGCCATCCCATCACCAGAGTAGGTCAGTCCCGGCTGTCTCTTGACCATTGCTAGCAGTCTTTTATGGGGGTATCTTTGTGGATTTCTGTGGGCCTCTTTAGCACTTTGTTTCTTCCTTTTCTCCTGTGGTCTTCATTTACCATGGTCTCCTATTCCTTGTTCTCCAGATTCAGCTATACCACTCTTGGGCATATACCCAAGAAATGCTCAATCATACCACAAGAGCACTTGCTCAGCTATGTTTATATCAGCACTGTTTGTAATAGCCAAAACATGGAAACAACCTAGATGCCCTTCAACTGAAGAATGGGTAAATAAATTGTGGCACATATACACAATAGAATACTACTCAGCAGAGAAAAACAATGACATCATGAGGTTTGCAGGCAAATGGATGGATCTAGAAAAAATCATCCTGAGTGAGGTAACCCAGACTCAGAAAGACAAATATGGTATGTACTCACTCATAGGAGGATACTAGATGTGGAACAAGCATGACTGGACTGCTACTCACATCACCAGTGAGGCTACCTGGAAAACGGGACCCCAAGAAAGACACGGAGAAATGGATGAGATCTACATGAACAGCCTGGTCATGAGTGGGAACAATGAACAGCGAGGGTTGAGGGAAAGAGAGCGGGAGATCCCACCTGGATCAAGAACAGAGAGGGAGAACAAGGAATAGGAGTTCATTTTGTGATGGCTATCTGCTGCTGGCTGTGTGGCCTGCTCTTAACAGTGGTTTGTTTTCCTGGTCAGCCTCCCTTAGGAGGAAAAAAAGAGTTTTTTATTTGTAGGTGGTTACCTATTGGAGATAACTTCTAGGTTGTGTATCCATTACTCCTTTTAGCTCTAGTACTCTGTCTGGTCCAGACCTATGCAGCCCATGTGCATACAGCCATAGCCTCAGTTTCTTTGAGTTCGTATGTGCACCAGTTTAGTTGTGTTTAAAAGGCTTTGATTGCTTGGTATCTTCCATCATCTCTTGCTCTTACTTTTTTTGCCTCCTATTTCTGAGAATCCCCTGAGGGGAGACATTTTACTACAATATTCCTTTAGGGTTAAGTGTTCTAAGGTCTCTTACTCTGCATGTTGTCTGGCTGTGGGTCTCTGTATTTATCCCCATCTGCTAAAAGAAGTTTCTCTGATGATGGCTGAGCAAGGCATTGATTGACCTATAAATATAGCAGAATATTATTAAGAGTTATTTTATTCCTAAGTTCCTTTAGCAAAACAGTAGTATTTAATTTCCTCCTAGGCCCTGGTTTTGGTCACTGAAGCTGTGTTGGGTGGGGTTGGGGGTTGTTTCTAATGAGTTGGGCCTTAAATCAAATCAAATTTTGACTCATTTCTCCCACAAGCTTTGGGCCACTATTTCACCAGCATATCTTGCAGGCAAGTCACTTTCGTAGAATAAAGGGATGGAAGCTGTATTGATGTTTATTTTTCTCCTTTGGTACTGGGCAGAATACCTTCCAGCACCATGAGTACTAGTTTAGAATGGTGAGGTCTCCAGGTAGGCACCAGCTCAACTTCTCTGTGTTCAGTGAGTTGTGTAGGTCTTGTCTTCAACAAAGGCTCTTTCTATATGTGTGTGGAGAACCACCAATAATAGCTCTGGCAATAGACTGGGTTGCTTGTGGGTTCCCATAGGACCCCTCTGGACAAAAACATGATTAGATAAATGCATTCCTGATACTGGAAGCTTCATTTGGTGACAATAGATGTCTAGTTGGGGCTTTGTCTACTCTGTTATTTCATACTTTGCTTAGATATCATTTATATTAGGATACACGCACACACACACAGTGTGTGTGTGTGTGTGTGTGTGTGTGTGTGTGTGTGTGTGTGTGTGTAAACTTCTACTGTATTAGGGTCTATACAATCCCTCAAATGGTCCTTAGTTTTAGCTGTCTCTCACAGTATTCACTCTCTCACTGCTGTCTTATTTCTGCCTCCCTTTTGATGCTCCCATTCTACCACCCCATCCATTAATATCTATTCTCTATCACCTTCCTAGGGAGATGCATCCCTCCCCCCAGTCTCTCACTCTTTAATATCACTCTTTAATCTTTGTAATTACACAGATTTTAGCCTGTTTATCAATGACAATAGCTTACATGCACATATAACCAAATACATATATTTGTGTTTCCCAGTCTGAGTTACTTCACTGAAATTGTTTTTTTTTTTCTAGTTCTATCCATTCACCTGAAAATAAACAGATTTCATTTTTTAAAAGCTGAGCAATATTCCTTCCAAACATGTACCACATTTTCTCTATCCATTCATCCATTGATGGACATCTAGATTGTTTCCACTTTCTGGCAATTATAAATAGAGGAACAATGAACATGGCTGAGCAAGTGTCTTTGTAGTAGATTGAAGCATTCTGTTTATATGGCTAAGAGTAGTGTAGCGAAATCTTGAGGTAGATAGATTCACATCTTTCTGAGGAACTACTACACTGATTTCCATAGTGCAAGTGCCAGTTAACATTTCCACCAACAAGGAATAGGTGTTCCCATTACTCCGTGTCATTGCCATCATGAGCTGTCTTTTGTCTTATTGATCTTGGATATTCTAACTGGTAAAAGATGAGATTGCAAAGTAGTTTTAATTTGCATTTTCTTGTTGATTAAGGATATTGAACTTTTCTTTAAGTGTTTCAAAACTACTTGAGTTTCTTCTTTTTTGTTGTTTTAATTTTTTTTATTAATTTTACATACCAACTGCAGATCCCTCTCTCATGCATCCTCCCCCTCCAAACCAACGCCTCCCCCAACCCCTCATTCCCTTCTCCAACAGGGTAAGTTCTCCCATGGGAGGACAGCTTAGCGTGGTACATTTAATTGAGGCAGGACCAAGCCCATCGCCGCTTTATCAGGGGTGAGCAAGGTGTCTGACCATAGATAATGGGATCCAGAAAGCTGGCTCATGCACCAGGGATAGATCCTGATCACACTGCCAGGGACCCCTCAAACAGACCAAACTACCCAAGTGTCTCCCATATGCAGAGGGTCTACTGAGAATTCTGTTTAAATCTATCCCATTTTTCAACTGGGTTATTTGTTTCCTTCATGTCCAGTTTTTTTTTTTTTTTTTTTTTTTTGAGTTATGTATTTTGGGTATTAGCCTTCAATTGACATGTAGGTAGTAAAAATCTTTTCCCATTTTATAACTAGCAGCTTTTTTGAATGATGAAGTATAGTTACAACTTGGCTACAGAGATGGGGATGTGACTGGGTGATGGGAAGCGCAAGATAGGAGGGAGAGTAGAGTCTGAAGATTTCTACTGCTTTCCTGGTCAGTGTGGACAACAGGATTCCAGGAGTACCTGTGCAACTTGATGGCTGAGACAAAGGTAAAGTGTGGTGAAGAGGCTGTAGGAGGAGAGCTGTATGGCCAGCTAGTGACAGGGAGCAGAGAGAAAAGGGAGTCTGCAGCAGGTGGACAACTACAAGGCTGGATATGAGACCAGGGGATTGGATTTGGAGATGAGGAGGGGGAATGGAGGTCTTACGATTGCTTACCTGGTGCCCTGGACCTTGTTTTATTTTATTTTATTTTTTAGAACATATTTAATTCTTATAGCTCTAACCCAAGGCAATATAAAACACTTTAACTGCATCATAATGCTCATTGATTCACTTATTAGAAAGCAGTCAGTTGGTTGTGGTTGTTTCTCCGTTTAAAGCATCAGTGTCTTTATGATTTAGATCTCTAGTATTTACTAGTCTGAGATTATACTGCATAATTGGGATTGCTTTGGGAACTTTATGAGCTAAAGCATATAATAATCTCTTATAGTTTCTTTCATGGTATGGGTCCCTTAGGCTATGGATAGATAATTCTTATGGAATTTTGGTAGTGAGATTTGATGAAGAGGAATGGAACTTTCCAGAAATAAGAAGTTTGGGGACCTTCCTTAAATTTTACTTTCTTCTGTGTCTAATGTAATGCTGGCTTGGGAGATGCAGTGTATAGCTGAAGTTTTCTCAAGTCCTGTCCAGCGCCATGGACACTGCAGCCGCTTATAAAATAATCACTCAGAAGCTTATATTAATTAAAACTGCTCAGCCATTAGTTTAGGCCTACCACTGACTAGCTTTCACATTTAAACTCAGCCCATTTCTGTTAATCTATAAGTTGACTTGTGCTCTGTGGCTTTACCTGTGTGCTCTCTGGACAGCAGACTGGCATCTCCTGACTCAGCCTTTCTCTTCCCAGAATTCTCCTTGTCTGCTTATCTTGCCTATACTTCCTGCCTGGCTACTGGCCAATCAGCATTTTATTAAACCAATATACAAAAGCATCATCCCACAGCATTTCCCCTTCTCTGTTTTTTCTATAGCACCTGGTATTCCCAGGTGGTCTCCCATCCATGTACTAACCAAGCTTGGCCCTGCTTAGCTTCCTAGATCAGATGAGATGGGGCACGTTCAGGGTGTTATGGCTGTAGACAGAGCACTGTGTGGCAGATTTAACTTTTGCTAGTACATAAAAAGAAAAAAAAAAGGTTTCTGGGATACACAATGCTGGATGGAGGCATGGACCCACTGCCTCCCAGAGTCAGTGGAGAGCATGGCTCCCTGAGTTGGAGGTGAATTAACCCTGCCTTTTGGGAAGCTGAAGGCTTCTGCTTCAGTACTAGCCACTGTAGTTTAAAGCAATAGATTCACAATAAGGCAGATTCAGATGGAATAAAATTTTAAATGGTTTACAATGTGTGTAAAAATGTCTGTAGGCTTGGAAGAGGGAAAAAAGGAATATAAACAGTTATATTAAAGAAATAGAAAGTTTTAAAAAACAAAGTCTTTAGAGAGAAAGTAAAAATAATATAAAAAAATAAGCTAAGTAAAGATGGTTATTACACAGAGAGGTGACTGGGAGACTCTAAGCCATTTGGCCTATGGCAAGGTAGCTTAGAGGCAGGCAGGAAATTCAAAGACTGAGACAGGAAGAAGTCAGGAAGAGATGTCAGCGAGTGCCTAAGGAGCAACATGTAATGGGACACAGGTATTGCCACAGAACATGTGACAATACATAGATTAATAAAAATGGGGTAATTTAAGATATAAGAGCTAGCTAGCTAGCAGAAGCTTGAGCCATAGGTCATTCAATTAATATAGGCCTGTGTCTGTTTATTTGGGATCAAGCAGTTGCAGGACATGGGTGGGAGAGATTCTGCAGGGCTGGAGAAATCTGACTACAGCAGTGCAGGACTGCTACAGAGAGCTAGACAAAGAAGAGTTAACATAGGCTCATTCCAATGTTCCCTCTATGTAACAACAGTCATTAGCTTCTTATTTTGAAATGCCTGGCGAATAGAGTTCTAAGTTAAGTCAGGTACACAGATGAGCGAGGGAAAATTGAAATGTGCCATCTAAGAATACAAAAGCCACTGAGAAGCCAGTTTTGCCATAGCAACAAATAGAGAATGACAGTAAAAGGACAAACCATTGTGGAGAACATAGTTATGGAAAACCTTGTTCAGCTAGCAACCACTAAAAATAATTAATATCACATAAACTTAGAAATGTGGTACATAATCAGTTGAAATATTTAAAGAATATGCTACAAATGTAGTGACATTAATGTGATTATTAGAACTGACTTTTGTCCTATAAATAAGCAAAATCACAACATCCTTTATTTAAAATTGACAAGCTTCAGTTAACTGAGATTTCCCCTTTAACTGTTTTCCTTCAGAATTATGGTGCATTTTTCTAATTTGTTCAGATTTACATGATTGTTTAATCCTAATTAATCTCCATTCTTAAAAGTGGATGCAGAAGAATGGGTATGCCCAGATTTGTGAGCATGCATTTGTGCATGTGTGTCCACGTGCATACTACAGTACATGCACATTCATGCCAGTATGTGTGGATGCTGATATCGCCCATTGTCTGCCATCACTTTGCATTCCTTCAGTGGATGTTGAAAACCAACAGAAGCACCTGGTTACTATGATTTCTGCTCAGCAGAACCTGAGTCCGAGTGAACAGGTTGGAAAAACCAAAGTGTGTCACAATAACATCTAATGATTACTCCTGATGTAGCAGTAGAGAAGCTCCAACAGGGTTGAATTTCATCTTTCAGCAGCTACACATTGATGACGCTCTTTTCAATGCCAGACTACTCTAATAACTAGAACTCTATCCCAGATTCCAAGCAAGAGAGAAAAAAAAATGACTCCATGAACTTGTCCTCTGACTTCCACATCAGCACTGCGGCCAAAACACCATCACAAACATCATTTTCACAAAGAAACAGAATAATAATGACTTAATTATTTTAAAATATTTGATTCTATATTACATAATTATTAATAGCTCTCAATGTAGGGAAGAAGTAAAGACTTTCTTTATTGAACTAAAACCTTTGTGACATTATAATTTACACAATAATGTTCTTCAATACATTTGGGTTATAGCATGAATTTAAAATTCATCTTTGAAACAACAGGGGCAACCCTAATGGAATTAAACAATTTTTTTTGTAAGCATAAAGAGTCAAGACAAGGAGTTATGAGAGTGTTAGACACCATTAGAGGCTGTGTTGATGGGCACTGGTTTCTGCCTTGTGCCAGTGTAGGTTGATAGGAATAGGCTTGTGATTTATCTAAAAGAGACTGAACATATGCTCTTGTACTGCAGTGGAAATCTGCTAATATTTACTTTTAAAAACATTCGCCCAAGTTCAATAGAAAGTACAAATGTTCCACACTGCTCCCTACTCTGTGATGAGCAAAAATATCCCCCAAGCTGCTATGAGGGCAGCTCAGGCTAAATTCTTGCAACAGTGAAAGCAGCCTAAAAGCAGTTATCTGGAATACATATCCGACAGAAACATCAGTAAAACAAACAAACAAACTAATTAATTAATTAATAAATCCATAATACATCTACCATAGGAAAAGGCATGCATGTTACAACACATGTTTATGCAACAGACAGCAAAAATCAGGGAACGCATGGGTCTTTATACCAACTAGTGGACAGATTTGTTTCTCTGCTCGTATTGGGATAAAAATGGTGGAGTTTCACAGAGGGAAAATGTAAATGAATATGATACAACACATAACAACCAGGATTTAGATTAATTTCCTGATTAACAGCTGTGAACTTACTCTTTCTGCTCCTTCCCCGTGAGTGTATGATGATCTACCTGGAATGAGGGTTAAAATAGAACCAGGTGGAGGTGAGGATTCTGTTCCCCACTGAAACCCCCAATGTGAAATTGTACATGCACTTCCATCTCCAGTATCTTCAAATGACTCCATTCTCCAGTCTGAGAATCCCCAAAAGGACAAAAATATACATGAAATGTCTGTTCATTGTATGTTTTACTTTTCTGATTGTGACTTCCTTTTATGCTACATTTATTTAATATCTACTCTGTTCTCAGGATATGTAATAATAAGATAGATAATTTTATTACATGGTCTCTTTCTCATGGGATCAACAGGGGTTTCATGATAACCTGTCAAGTCCAGCTGGTACTGTGGATCACAGAAAGTAGATTTTGCTGATAAAGGGACTCATATTGATTTTATCTTATGATATAAACATGTTTCTCATAAAGCACTCAGATAGTTTGTCCTTTGAATATTTGATTTTTGTTTTGAATGTGTATCTAATATATAATAATGGTGTTAATAAACAAACATAATAAAGCTATTTTAGGACACTGTTTCATATGCTCCTTAGTAAAAAATAAATTTATTAACCACTATGCTATTTTTAAATATAATTTTTGTCATGTGGATGCCCTAAGGATTGTTAGGGATAGTTCATAGAAGACCTCCTGCTTATCCTGTGTCTCAGTGGAACATGCCACATACATGATGGTGCGGAGGGTCATGGCTGTACATGTGTTGTTAGCCATTAATTGTCTTAGGAGTGACACTAAAAATGTTGGCTTTTACATAATTTGATTGAACTCTAGCAGTATAAGTACTACACTGTAGACTTTCTGTTTGTTTTTCAATTATCATTTCCCCCATTACAATAGCTCTCAAAAGTACAAGTTGAAAATGCCATTTATTTGGCTTGTCATGTAAGACATTTATGTTTTTCTGAATTTGCACACCGTTATTATAGAATGTGTTTCTTCTTTTTTTTAATTCAGCTTTAGTCATTGAAGCAAGACTCAAGACACATACTTCACATGTTCACACTTCATAACAATATAGCTGAACAAGAATTTATTTAAAAAGTAAAATTTTAGATAAAAATGGAATACATTAAGAAAAGATGTGTTCCCCTTAGTATCAAACACAGTTCACAAGTAATTAAAATATTAGTGACATGCATTGTTTGACATAACCACTAGTGAATTTCTATCGTGTTCTTTAAAGTGTCCAGTTAGTTTTTTTACTTAGTCATTTGAATTTTGTGTTTAATGAACATTTAATGTTATTAATAAATGAACACAAGGCAGCTATCTTAAGAATATGACATTTATGATCACTAGTGGAAAAAACCCATGAATTTCTTAAGCTCTGTGCTACCTTTTAAATAAAATTTAGTTACAATTTTTTGAGTATATTTCATTTCCAAGTACAATTTTACTGAGATTAACAGAAGAAAGGAAAACAAATGAAAACCAATATATCTGGAGCAAGGCAGAAGGCATGATGCTCCTCCTTCCTATCCATTGTTAGCTGGCCCAACTTGGGTATTCTGACTGCTAAAAATGAATATCATCAGGCCTAGGACAATGAAAAGAAAAAAAAACATAGCAAAATTAGTTGTATTTTAATCTATCTTTCTTCTTTTTCTTTATAGAAAAAAATAAGAGTAAAAGAAAAAAAAAAAACAAACTCATTCTTTTAAACCTATGTTACAAAGGCTTTTTATTCTCCTCTTAATGATCTGCTGCCATTTAGGAGAAAGACACCTTATGCCATAAAAATGTTACTTTGTTTAACTTTTATTTTAATTTGCATTTACTTCTTTCAAACTCATCTCCATTTAACTACTTTACAAGTTCTGCAATCACTATTACTCGTTATTTATTTTAGAGTGTCATAGAAAATTTCTTTTCTGGGCTATTGGAGAGATTCATAAGAAACCTTGTGCACTAATAATTCTGAAATTAGGTTGAAATAAATGAGAAATTAGTAACTTAGAAAATTCATTTAAAAATTAAAATTGCCCATCCATGAAGAGACAGAAAATTTAGTGACTGCTGGGACAGCTTTTAGACTTCACCTATCTTTTGGCATGTATACTTTAAAGTGAATTTGCATTCAGCAAACACGAGGGATTTTACAGATGACTGATGTCTGTGAAAATGAGATTTCTCCCCTGAACTTGCTTTAATTAAAATGCTGTAAGTAAGGGAACATTTTAATGTGCCAATCTCCATATTTGGTTAGAGCTAGCTTTCTAGAAAACTGCTACTTAGGTTTGCATATTAAACAGCTCTGTTGTACAGATTCTAGTGTTTATATCTGGTGTACTCAACACTTTGGCTAATTTTCTGTTGAATAGTGCTGAAGAAATAATCCTCAAAAGAATAAAATAAGTTTTCAGTATTGTACATCATTTTTATTTTTATTTTTGCTGTATAGCTAGCTTTAATAGTTTATAAATTATTCATATGCATACATACCTAGGAACATTGAACTGAATATGTGCAGTCCCAGAAAAGCAGCATTTGAAGTAACTTTGAATGTATTTTCTCCGAGGAGCTAGAGCCTTGGCAAGCAATTTATCCTTGCACACATGCTAGAAGAGATGTTTTCTCTACAGTAAATTTGCCTCATAGTTTCAGATCACAGGGTTGATCATTGGCAGTTAGATAATAATCTATCCCCTTTTAACAATCACTATGGATAAAAGCAATTGTATCATGGGGAGGACACATTTTCATTTAACCATTATAATAGATTAGCAGAGTATAAATTAGTAATGAATAAATACTTTGGTTAGTATCTACACATTCTCTTCCTGTCACAATAAAATTTAATATTTTGTCCACTGATATCAGATAATTTCAAAAGCAGTTCCTTATTTTAGCTTTCCTATAATGTAAAAAGCTCCACCACAGCATTACAAGCCTCCGTCTTCTCTTCACAGTTTGAGAGAAATAACCATAAAATATCTAGACACAAAGCTTTTGAGATGAAAATGCTTTTATTTTGGGGGAGGAATCCATAAAGTAAATTGTCAAGTTAAGATTAGTCCCCACCTGTGCCTGGCCCTGTACAGAAGGTCCATGGTGCTCATATAGTTCTGAAAGACCTGTTTGGTTTAAGGGTGAATCTTCTGATCAGTTTTGCACAGGACCTGGAGGTGACAATATGTTATACTGGCAAGCCACTGTCCTGGTCCCAAAAAGTAGTCCTTACCAAGGAAGAGCTATTTTTCACCAGCAAACAATTGTCTTACAAATGATTGTTTCAAGCCCCTAGAAAGCACTTTCACTTTTAAAGTCTATCAGCTTAATGTTAACAGCAATGGCAGAATCTGAACAGAATTTGAACATTAAGCAATCGCAGTAGCTTTTAGCATCGACTGTAGCCAAAGTTCTCTTGTCCATCTGTCCTCTATTCTGATACCCCACCACAGTGACCCACTGGCGCTAGAAGTAGCTGAAGACTATGAGGAGAATGGAAAGACGTCATAGTGCAATGGGTTGGTTTTGTGTACAGCTGCCCAGGTTTCCATAGATATCTTCCAGCCAAGACAAAGTCCATATATGTACTATGCGTGCCCTGGACTTAGCATGCTAGATTTCATGCTCTTGGACTATGAAGAGGGGGAAAGGATGAAATCACATGGTGCTCTTGGATATCTTTACACCTGCTTCTGCTGAATCGTAAAATATAATCCCCAAGCCCTTCACTGAGGCCAGCGAAGTCAAGCCAATACCAACAATCGGCACAGAAGAATTTGACAAAAAGAAAAAATTTGAATCCAATTAGAAAGTTTACAACATAATAGGGGAATTTTATACTTGTCCTGAAGCAGAATAAAAGCTGAAGAAAATCAAGGTGGGAGACACCGCAGCAGTTTACTTGTAGAAATTAGGAATCAGCAGTGTCTTGGCGTTTCATAAACAGACCCAGCCTCACTGCTGACTGTTTAAATATCAATTCCAGACTTGTACAACCCCTTCCCTTTTCCAGGCACAACCTTCACTGATGCATGGCTGGTGAAGACAGTATAGGAGTCAGGAGCACTGGTCAGTCTCTGGATGATGATAGTACAATGAGCAGGGATCACATGTGGTAGTGTCTGGGTAGTGGAGGGATCACCCTCATGGATGGCACAGCCAAGCATGTGAAACTAGTTACTTTCAAAAATATTTTCAATGAGGCTTAGTTAATTACTTCTGAGTTTAGAATACAAAAGGGTTTCCAGTATTTTGTTGTTGTTATTGTTGTTGTTGAAAGCTTCATAGATCTTATTCTTTTTTTGAAGTTTCTCACTAGCAATCAAATTAAATTTGAACTGGCTAGATTTAACGATGTATTTATTCCAACATTTACTGTGAGCTGTTTAAAATAAGATGAATCCTTCAGTGTCTCCTCTATATAGAAGTTTCTAACTTACAGCCCTAACAGATCAGATCTCATCCCCGTAACAAGGGCTAATACACATGTTATCCAGCCCTCTGTTGATCTTAGGCCTGGCCCGGAGCTTTATACAGACCTGTCCAGTCTTCCTCCTCATAGCAACACAAAGCAGATGGTAAATCACAGTCAGTAGTTAATGAGGCAATGGCACAATGATGATGAAATCTGTATATTATATTATATTATATTATATTATATTATATTGTATCATATCGTATTATTATATCATATCACATCACACCACACCACACCATACCACATTATATTAATTTATTATATTATATTATATTATATTATACTTTACTATACTATATTATATTATTATACTATACTATACTATATTATGTATGTTCTATGTAGCTTTATATAGCTATACACTTACGAATATGTGTTTCTATGTATGTCTATATGAAGAACAACATCAGGAATACAAATAGATATTAACTTACTCATCATCACATGTGTCTTGTTTCTCCATTAAATATTCTCATCTCCACTTTGCAGCTCCTCCCTTTGTATTGTCACCAGCTGTGTAACAATTCTGCATGATAGTTTAATGTCATCCTTGATATTCGTGAATAGAATTATTATTTGTAATATATGTCACAGTTTCCCGGGAGTTTGGGGAGACAGGTGGGTGGCTTAGCTTTCTCTTTCACTATAATCTATATCCAGATTACTCAGGATCTGTAAACACTGATAAACTTACCATAGTTCTGCTAGAAATCTGGAATACTTGTAAAATAATAAAAACTTCCATGCCTTTCTTATTGGTCGACAATGATTTAAATTGCACACAATGCATTTGCCTCTTAAATAATCAAAATATGTGCTATGATTATGCTGAATAATTCTAGAATCTCAGTTATTTTTTATTCTTTGGAAATTTTTTATATTCATTTGTTCATCAGTTTTATTTTATGATTAATGCTTATTTACATATTCACCTGATATATCAGAATATTCCCAGGTTGCAGAAAGAGTTCTTTGTTGCTCCATTTATCATTTTTTTCCTATTTCAGTTTTCCAGGTGTCTTAGGCCCAGCTAACTTATTGTAAAATAAACTTGGCTTTTTTTGATGTTTTATATTTTATTATTCTTAGTTTTTCTTTTATTTATTTAAGAACATTTTTTGTTCATTTTACATACCAATTACAGATTCCCCTCTCATTCCTCCTTCTGCTCTCCCACAGCCATCCTGCTCCCATGCCCCATCCCCACCTCCAAAAGGATAAGGCCTCTCATGGGGAATCAGCAAAGTTTGGTACATTCAGTTGAGGCAGGACCAAAGCCCTTCCCGATGCATCAAATGTAAGCAAGACTTCCCACCATAGAGAATGGGGTTTCAAAAGCCAACTCATGCACCAGGGATAGATCCTGACACACTGCCAGGGACCTCTCAAATAGACCAAGCTGCACAACTGTCTCCATTATGCAGAGGGCCTAGTCTGGTCCCATGTAGTTTCCACAGCTGTCAGTCAAAAGTTCATGAGTTCCTGTGAGTTTGGTTCAGTTGTCTCTAGATTTCCTCATCATGATTTTGACATGCCCTACCCCCAAACCCTGCTCATATAATTCCTCTTCTCTCACTTCAACAACTCCCAGAGTTTGGTCTGGTGCTTGGCTGTGGATCTCTGCATCTGCTTCCCTCAGTTACTGGATGAAAGCTCTATGATGAAGGCTCTGTGATGACAGAGTATTCACCAGTCTGATTGCCAGGGTAGGCCACCTCAGGCACCCTCTCCATTATTGCTAGTAGTCTAATAACTGGGGTCTTCCTTGTGGATTCCTGGGAATTTCCTGAGCTCCAGGTTTATCCCTAACCCCATAATGTCTCCCTCTATCACTTCTATTAAGATCTCTTTCTCCCTCTCTCCCTCTCTCCCTCTCTCCCTCTCTCCCTCTCTCCCTCCCTCTCTCCCTCTCTCCCTCTCTCCCTCTCTGTCTCTCTGTCTCTGTTTGTTTTTTGTTTGTTTGTTTTGTTTTGTTTTTGGATTTTCGAGATGGGGTTTCTCGGTGAAGTTTTGGTGCCTATCCTGGATCGCTCTCTATAGACCAGGCTAGCCTCAAACTCACAGGGATCCACCTGGCTCTGCTTCCCGAGTTCTGGGATTAAAGACATACAATACCACTGCCCGGCCAAGATATCTCTTTCATTGCTCTCCCACTCTGGCTAAACTTGACATTTCTATTCCAATATTTCTTGAACTCCTTGACATGCTCTTATGATTCCTACTGTTTTTTTCAGAACATGAGAAGTGGAGAGCAAAAATCTTCTATTTTAACTGTTATTTCGATAATTTTAGGTCAATTTCATCAAAATGTTTCCCAAGGTTTTAACTTCCTGTAATACATTTCAAAAAACAGTGCCAAATTTGGTGGCAAGGCCTACAGTCTCGGCACTCAGGAGTAAATGGAGGAAGGACTGAGCATTTTAGACCAGCCTGAGGAACATACTGAGACTCTTCAAAATAATACAGTGAATTTATATTTAGAATCAGCATTCTAATATTAAATAAAATATATCTGAAAATGTTTTTAATTTTGTTATAAAAAGGTTTTAAAAATATTTCTGCCAAACAAGTTTTCAGTTTTGACTATTGGAAAAATACAGAATTCTGACAATTGTCATCCCCTAGGCACTGCCATATTACCAACTATCAAAATTACTCTTTTAGTTCTTTTTCTAATTGCTAAAAATATTATTAATGCTTTTAATTCATTTTGATAAGTAAGTTATGCTTCCAGTTTATAAACCACAATAAAATACTGAAAAATAATCTTCACTGAGCCTATTGAAATCAGAAATATACATGAATTTTACCAGTAGTTAACTGACATAAGTAAAAGTCAGGAATACAATGCCAACCTAGCTTACAACTTAAACTCTGCTTACGTGGCAGAACAACCCTTTATCATCGAACAGAAGCAGCATATCACTTCCCCGCAGGTTTTGCTAAGTGATCCTAGGAAAGTTGAAATTTGTTTTAATCTGAGCACTTGTGAGAATATGTTTGCCATTAGACACTGAGATGTGAAGAACATTCTACAAGGTGTAGGGTATTATTAACATCACTAACAATACCATTATAATCACATGTAAGTCCAAGTTCCCTTCAATAATGAGATAGAGTTCATTTACAGAACAATTACATTCAGTATCAACTGTGAATGTGACCTTGTCACAAAAGAGAGGTCAAAACATTTTATATATTTGAGAAATTAAATATAGCACAGAAGCAACCTTTTTAAGAAGATGAGAATAGATGACATACACAAGGAAATAGAATTGGAGAGCTGAAAATAGGAGTGTGTTGGTTTTTTGTTCAAGATTTTGTACTTTCATGTTTTTCTTATTTATTAGAAAAGGAATATAAGTGCAGTGTAGTAATTTCCCAAGGCATCATGTGTTTTTAAAGTTCCAATACTCTTTCCCATCAAATAAATTATTAACATAAAAATCTTCTCATAATGAAATGTGAAAAAGCCTTAAGAGAGAGTAAATGCATGCCCTGTTTTTCATTCTTATGCTTTAAAGAACACAAAACATTCACATTCAACAATAATAGAGAATAAACATTATTTTCTACAACAGTCATTTATAAACAGCTTAAAGGGCCCTTTTTGAGAGCAAGTTTGCTTGATAAAATTTAACTACTTATTCTTACTTTGTAGGGGCAGAAGCATCCATATTTTTGAAAATATAAGGTATAAAATAAAAGAATAAAACCAGTAAATGCATCATGTGCCATGAGTTAGTAAAATGAATGATCACATAATTATGGTGAAGTGTATTCTCCTGATACAATGTGTTGAATGTGTAGAAAAGAGATTTTCTTTTTAATTGTATATATTTACAATTAAAGGTAAGGATATTGTCTTATATCTGGAATCTAGAGAAATTATAGATGAAATATTTTTTAATAATTGTCACATTAAAATATATATGATAAAATTAATGAAAAATATAAGATATTATTTAAAATCTGTATTGTATAGAAGAAAACTCTTGAGTAAATAAATTTAGATAAACTTGTACTGTAAAATTCTCTTTCAAATGACAAAATGAGAATAACATCCATTTAAAGGTACTTTATTTACTGACTTAAGAAAAAACATGAGATGGCTAAGGTTTATTGGGTCTTTTAGTTTCTCCATTTTCTGATCCTATAGAAGTTTTATGTGTTCTTTATATTTGAGATAAATTGTAGGTAACTTACAATAGTATTAATTGTTTTTCCTAGATTTATATGATGGTATTATTTATTTCCTTATGGTTATCACCCATTTTTATTGCATTAGCATTTAATTCTATATTTTAATTCATTTCACATTTCATATGATGCTAAAATTATACTAATAAGTATTCTTGACTTGATGATAAGGCCTCCCTTACTCAATTACCAGGTTCAACATAATATTTGATGTGAGAAACTTACATATTTCTTTTGAAATAATTCTTCATCAATAATTATTTATTATTTTGTGGCTTCTTCATCTTATACCAAGTAGCTCTCCTTGTAAGCCAGGTATATTTCTTTATTGGAGACATATATGACATGAGAGACTAATGTTCACACCTGGCAACTTGACTTGCTCAGAGGAATTTAAAAGGTCCAAAACTAACTTGAATGAATTTTTATTTGCAAGATTCACTCAGTCTCCTGCACCCTTGATTATCCTTTGGTTTGTATCTCCTATGCTTATAGCTGAAAAATCATTTTCTAGGAGTGTCAGGATTGCCTGGGAGTTTGGATTGTTTGGATTTATGATTTGCAAAAATTTACTCATCTAGAAATGAACTTATGTATTACACAGGATATTCTGTTGGTGAAATAATAAAACCTTGGTTTGCTGGTTTTGTGAGCAACAAACCTTTATATGGTTGTCCCTTCTGAGTGTAAACTGTAAGCAGAGTTATTCTTTCATGTCATAACCATAGAACGTTCAAATCCTGGATCTTTATTCACCGACAAAACTGTATAATTGTCCTTTTGTATGCATGTACCTGTTCATAATTTAGAAATGCCTTACTATGAGATAAAATGCTTTTCTTCTTCTTCTTCTTCTTCTTCTTCTTCTTCTTCTTCTTCTTCTTCTTCTTCTTCTTCTTCTTCTTCTTCTCCTCCTCCTCCTCCTCCTCCTCCTCCTCCTCCTCCTCCTCCTCCTCCTCCTCTTCCTTGTTCTTCTTATTCTACTTCTCCTTTTCTTCTTCTCCTTTTTGTTTCTTCTTTTTCACTTCTTCTTCCTTTCTTTCTTGCTCTCTCTCTGTCATAGTGATTCCCATGAAAAATTTATTTTTATTTACCATTTTTAAATTAAATTTTTTATTAATTAATTAATTTATTTTACATCCCTACCACAGTTTCCATTCCCTTCTCTCCATCCATTCTCTCTGCCCACCTCACCACCTTACCAACTCCTTTTCTGTTTCTCTTCAGAAAGGGGCAGGCCTCCACAGCTGTAAACAAAGCAGAGCCCATCAAGTTACAGTAACACTAAGCACCTAGCCTTGTATTTAGGCTGGAAAAGGCAATCCAGTATGAAGAACAGCTTCCCAAGAGCCAGCCAAAGCATTAGAGAGACACCCTGCCCACATTGTTAGGAATCCCACAAATAAACCAAGCTACACAACTGTCACATATATGTAGAGAGTTTAGGTCAGTCCCATGCAGGCTCCCTGATTGTTTATTCAGACTCTGTCAGTTCCTATGATCCACGATGGTTGTTTCCATGGGTTTTTTCCATCAGTTACTGGATGAAGGTTCTCTGATGAAAATTGGGGCAGTCACCAATCTGATTGCAGAAGATGGTCAGTTCAGGCTGTGTATCCACTATTGCATGGAGTCTTGGCTTCGGTTATTCTTGTATGTGTAGGAGTTTCCTTTGCATCAGATTTTTAACTGACTCAGAAAAGCCCCCTCTTTCCAGTCATCTCTTTCCGTACTCTACCCTCCTCGCACACCCTAACCCTGTATTACAGTTCCCATGGCCACCTACCCATAGTCACCTCAGGAGATTTCTTCTACTTCTCCTTCCTAGGAAGATCCATGTGTCCCCTTGGGCCCTCCTTGCTACCTTGCCTCTCTGAGTCTGAGGTTTTTATCATGACTACCCTTTAATTAACAACCAATGTCCACTGATAAATAAGTAAATACTATGTTTGTCTTTCTGGGTCTGGGTTACCATATTCAGTATGATATTTTTTCTAGTTCCATCTATTTGCCTGTAAATTTCATGATGTCTGTGGTAATATTTTATTTGTATGTTAATAAACAAGTTTTCCCTGGAGATCAGAGATAATAGCAATCCATTAACATGAAAGTCAGGCATTGATAGCACATGCCCTTAATCTGATCACTTGGCAGGCAGAGTCACTGAGTGTTCAAGGGCACACTAGGGAACAACCAAGCATGGTGACACACACCTGCCTTTAATCCCAGTACCAACCACAGGGACTGGGACATCTGTACAGACAGGCGGTGACAAGGGAGTGAGGTAGCTGGGCTAAGAGCCAGTTAGAGGGCAGAACAGCAAGGCAATAAAAGCCTGGGTAGACAGGAAGTAGCTCTCTTGGAAACTACAGCAACATGGTGAGTTAAGGTTAGCTGGTGGCTCTCACTATTTCCCTGATCTCTAAGGCTTTCACCCCTGTATTTGGCTCTGTGTTTCTTATTTAACAAGGCCGTTTAGAAATTCATCTACAGATGTCACTGTTTTTAACATCTGAGTAATACTCCATTGTGTAAATTTACCACATTTTCTTTACCCATTCTTCAGTGGATAGGCATCTGGGTTGTTTTTAGGTTCTTGCTATTACAAATAAAGTTGCTATGAACATAGTTGTGCAAGTGTCCTTGTGGTGTGATTGATCATCCATTGGTTACATTCCCAAGTGTGGTATAGCTATGTCTTGAGGTAGATTGATTCCCAGTTTTCAGAGAAACCATCATATTGATTTCCAAAGTGGCTGTACAAGTTTGCCCTCTCACCAGCAATGGAGAAGTGTTACCCTCGCTCTACATCCTCTCCAGCCTAAGCTGTAAAATCGCTTTTGACACAGGCAATAGATAATCACACCAGCAAAAACCAAGGAAAGGAAACACACACATGAACACATACACACATACCACCAACAAGAAAAATAACAACAACAAATAACAGGAATTAACAATCATCAGTTATTAATATCTCTCAATATCAATGAACTCAATTAGTCAAGAAAAAGACACAGGCTAACAGAATAGATATGTAAATAGGATCCATCCTTCAGCTGCATATAAGAAACAAACCTCAATATCAAAGCTGCACAGACATTACCTCAGAGTAAAGGGTTGAAAAAAGATTTCCCAATTAAACAGACCTAAGAAGCAAGCTGATGTAGCTATACTAATAATTAACAAAATAGACTTCAAACCAAAATTAATCAAAAGAGATGGAGAAATAAATTTCATAATCAACAAAGGATAAATCCCCAAGATGATGTCTCAATTTTGAACATCTATGCCCCAAATACAAAGGCACCCACATTTGTAAAGAAATATTACTAAAGTTTAAATCATATCTCAAACCCTACATATTAATAGTAGGAGACTTCAACACCACACTCTTAAAAATGGGCAGATCCTCCAGACAGAAACTAAACAGAGAAATAGTGGAACTAACAGATTTTATTATTCAAATGGACCAAAGAGCTATCTACAGAATGTTTCACCTAAACGTCGAAGACCATACTTTCGTCTCAGGACCTCATGTAACCTTCTCCAAAATTAACCCCAAACTCCATTACAAAGCAAGTCTTAACATATACAAAAAAAAAATTGGAATTACCCCCTGTGTCTTATCAGATTACTGTGGATTAAAGTTGTAGTTCAAAAATACCACAAACTATGGAAAGCCTACAAACTCATGGAAACTTAACAACTCTCAACTGAATTACTACTGGGTCAAGTAAAAAATAAAGAAAATAAAGACTTTTAGAATTCAATGAAAATGAATGAGCAACATATCCAACTTATAGAACTCAATGAAAGCAGTGCTAAGAGGAAAGTTCACAGCACTAAGTCCCTACATAAACAATTTGGAGAAATCTCATACTAGTGACTTAACAGCACACTTGAAAGCTCTACAACAAAAAGCAATGAGCTCACCCCAAGAGAAATAGATGGCATAAAATAATTAAACTGAGGACTGAAATCATTGAAATAGAAACAAAGAGAACAACACAAAGAATCAATGAAACAAAGAGTAAGTTCTTTGAGAAAAATCAACAAGATAAACAAACCCTTATCCAAACTAACCAAAAGGCAGGGGTTGAATATCAAATTAACAATATCAAAAACAAAAAGATGGACTAACAACAGACTCTGAGGGAATACAGGGAATTATGACTTAATATCATTAGGTCATACTTCAAAAACCTGTACTCCACAAAATTGGAAAAATCTAAAGAAATGGACACATTTCTTGGTAGATACCACATACCAAAACATAAACCAAGATTAGATAAACAATTTAAACAGAGTGCTTTTCTGTTGTCAAAGATTACTCATAAGTGGGATTATAAAGGAATTATTTCCTATAATTTTTTATGAAAATTGTCCTCAATTCAGTTTGAGGTATTTTGTGGAAACTTCTAGAAGTGAGTGTTGTGGTCTTATTAATTGGAAAATGAGAGAAACAACCTCTAAAAAGACTATGAGATGATAACCATTCTTGGTATATTAACAGAAACAATCACATTAAATCAAATGAGGTTGATTTTGTGAGGATATATATAATTTTTTCATATATTTATATTTTTCATATCTATATTTCAAATATATGTAAAATTTTTATCAGAGAAATTCAGTGATATCATAGAAAATATTGTGAAAGATGGAATATGTAAGAGAATTTCTGGCTAGATTCTTTCAATCTAGACTCATCTAATATAGAGGGGTGTTTGTATATTTGTTGCTGTTTTACTTTTGAATTAGGCTTCAATTGTTTTGTTGAGTATATATACCTCATTTATGAAATAATGGGTGTAGTGTAAGTGTCTTTCTTCTCCTCCATAGAAATTTAATTATATCAGGTGACATATGTGACTATTACCTCATGTGTCTTAACCAGCCTCATGGATATTTGCATGCATTTGTAAATTCATTTCACTGATCTTTAATAGGTAATGCAAGGGTTTTATTTTGAATTCCCCTAGAATCAAGTTATCTTGTATATGATTGCTTGTGTCATTATTGAACTAAATAAAGTATTCAATAAATGAGAAATTTTCATTTTATAAGAATCAATGTGATTAACAGACTCATAGGCATTTCCTTATATCCTCCCCCCTCAAGGGAGGCATATATAGCTAAATCATATGGTGAGGTGGTTAGGACTATGAAAAGCATTTAAAAATGGTTAGGACTATGAAAAGCATTTAAAAATGCAGTTATATTCTTTTTCAAGTTTTATTTGGAAAGATCTATCTTATTACAGGAAAAAGGGCAGCCATTATTAATTGACCATATTATATAGTAAAATTAGCAAAGGTAAAATAGAAATTTTAAAGGCAATACACAGATAAATTGTGCTCATTTTCTAGGAATTTCATGAACATAGTACTTCCCTATGTTTTCTGATAATAAAGTTGTGAGAAACAGAATAAAATTTGACACATAGGAATTTTCTTTTATGTAAATATTCCTGCAGAGTATTCAAACAAATTAAGAGCATTAAACTTTTATATCATTTGAAGCATAGTAATAGAACACATGTAATATTATGGAACATTAAAGCCATATATTCATTATGGAAAAATTAGGTAAATGTATATTATTATTAAATATTTGTGGAAAGTAAATGAAGTTGTGGGGAAATAAAACCATAATTGTTGAAGATGAATAATTAGAGTATGGTGGTATTTTATTTGTACTGAAATGTGATTTTCATTGTATGTTAATAAATAAAGTTGCACGGGGGTCAGAGCTATTAGAGCCATAGCAAGAGTGTGGTGGTGGTGGTGGTGGTGGTGGTGGTGGTGGTGGTGGTGGTGGCACACGCCTTTAATCCCAGCACTTGGTAGAAGAGCTAGGTAGATCTCTGTGTGTTCAGGGATACAGCCAGCATTGGATACATATGCCTTTAAGACCTGGAGGACGGCACTTACAGGCAGTGATAAGGCAGTCATGTGTTTTGGTTTACAACCAATGAGAAGGCAGAACAGAAAGACTATTTAAAGCCAGACACACAGGAAGTAGTTTTTTCTTTCGGGAAGCTAGGAGCACTGCAGGACATAAGATTTTAGCTCTGAGCTCTGACCTCTCCGCTTTCTCTTTTACATTGGTTCTGTGTTTCTTATTTTAATAAGACATTTGGTTACATCTACAGTAGAGTCCACAGTTCAATATGTAGGCAGAGGCAAGGCTTTCTAGATAGGATTCTAATGGAGCAAGAAATAAGAGTTACAATTGACAAGATGGGATCCCATGAAACTAAAAAGCTTCTATGTATTAAGAAAATAGTAAGTTGGCAAAGAGGCAGTTCACATAATGCATCTGACATTAGTCAAATTAGTGTTTGGAATACAGACTATACAAAGAACTAAAAACAAAACAAAACAAAATCCTCCCCTGCCCCCCCCAAAAAAACCTAAACACCAAGAAAAGAAACAACCCAATTAAAAATAGGCTATGGTGCTAAACAGTTCTCAAATAGCAAATAAAAATGGTGTATAAACACAATCAAAAGTGTCAACATCCTTAGCCATTAGGAATATGTATATTAAAAATTTATGAAGATTCTATCATACACCTGTCATTGTGGCCATCATCAGGAATATGAAAGACAACAACTGCTGGCTTGGAGGTGGGGAAAGGGGAACTCTTAAAAAACTATTGGCAGGAGTGAGAACTAATATAGCCATGGTGAAAATACATCTGGAGGCTTCTGAAAAACCAGAAATATATTTACCATATGATCCAGATATACCACATCTAGATATATACAACAAAACAAACTTTATATCTCATCACAGAGGTATTTGCACACCTACATTTGTTGTTGTTTTATTCACAATACTCAAGAAATGGAATTAACCTAGATGTCCACTAACTGATGAATAAAAAATAAATATGTGGTTCATATACACAATGGGAAAAAGGTGAAATCATGAAATTTGCTGGGGAAAATACACTGAATAGGATCACTGTGGTCACCAAAGACACATGCCAGATATTCTTTCTCAGATAAGGGTTCGAGCTTCAAATATTGTTGTTTTGGTGTTTAACATGAGTATATCTGCAAGCTAGGAAACTAGAAACAGGCCATGAGACAAGTCCATGCCATAGTTAACTGTAGGTGAAATGAAATTAGAGTTTGGCATGCCAGGGCCAGAAAAGTTGAAACAGCGATGGAGATGGAGATATGAGAGGCGGAACCAAGAATTAATGAAATGAAATTTGCATGAAGAAACTACAACTTATGATTTTAGAATCCAAGTAAAAAGTATAGTAAAAAGGGATAGTAGAACATATGTGATTTGAAAAAGTAGGGGGTAAATACAGAAGAGAGAAGAGGAGGACAGTATGAGTTCACCAAATCTAAGCATATATGAAGAAGCTTCACAAAACTATACTAACATGTAAGCACACACACACACACACACACACACACACACACACACTAGTTTGGACAACAGCACCCCATATTAGTGACATTGTTGTTCCCAGAAAACATGAGTTATTAATGAAAAATCTTAGTGCCGGTTTACCTTATCATGAGTTACTGTCAGGGACACCTTACAAGGACCCAAACAATACAGATCATTACCAGTGTTCTTGGTTTCCCACTGTGATCTTCTGGCCTCTGAGGACACTGTGTGGTCATGGTGCAGTCATATATATATATATATATATATATATATATATATATATATATATATATACAAGCAAAACACTTCAACTTAAAACAATAGAAAAATGTTTTCAAAAAAATAAATGAATAACATGAGAAATTCTTAAAGTGTAATCTAGAAAGGAAAAGTACTTGATTTATAAAACATTTCTAATATGAATTTGAGTATTTGTAGCATTGAACATCTTGATATCTTTTTGTTTGTGACTATTAACAAAATACAAATAAATGCATAAATGTAAGAAAATACTATAATATGTAGTAAAGTGGGAAGAGATAGTTTGTTGGTGAAGAATACTTGCTCTTCTTCCACGGGACACAGATATGGTTCCCATCACCCAAGTCAGGCAGCTTACAACTCTAGGGACCTGAGCCCCTCTTCTGGCCACTGTCCTCACCTGCACACATACGGCACACACTCACATGGACACACATGCTCATGAATATTTTAAGACACGCAGTAAAGATATTATAATAATCTCTTAGATTGTGTCACATATATGAAATTCTTTGTATTTCTATTAGGTTCTGTCATGGTTAATATTATATGACAACTGGCTGGGCTTGGCTTTTCAGTGAGATGTATTTATGGATATGCCTATAAGGGATTTTTAGATGAACCTAATGTTAGTATCATCAGGACAGCTAAGATGGATTGTGTTCTGTAATGGTGTTCTCACAGTCAACTGAAATTATCAATGGGATGAAAAGAAGCAGACATCAGAAAGCAGTAAGAATGATGATTCAGCTAGAGCAGCAGTGTTTTCTTGACACCAGACTCCAACAGAAACATTAAGACTTCTGAATATTTATCCTGTTTAGCTTTTAGTACCACTGGATCTAGGCTTGAAACAGGATAAAAGTTGTAGGCTCTCCAAGTTTCCAAGTGGCTAACTGCAGGTGCTGGTTGGAATATTTTTACCTTTCATTATACTTTGAGCATGGCTCTCCCTTCTCTTTATTCCTTGCTCTCTCCCTCTCTCCTCTTCCTCTTTCTTCTCCATGTTTGTTTTCCATCATGATAAAAAGGAATATACCTGTTGGGCTGTCTTTGTTTTCCTATTTATCTTAGGTTTTGCAGTTATTTTTAATAATGTCTATAATGATCATTGGTAGAACTGCTATAATAAAGACCCACTATTAAAGAATTAGCAATGATAATATTCCAAGACTTAATTTAGTTTCTTTTTACATCATTTTATAACTGAAAAATTTCATATAGCAATAGTTTATTTAAACTTAGTTTGTCAATATATAGAATAATAGAATAAAAATCCCCATTCATTCTATTTCCCTGCTAGTTGCTAGTTTTCTGGCTACTAAAGTGGCTTTAGGTGTATCTAATAGTTACCATAATTATCAACATAACAAACTGTTATTATATTCATGAGGTTACAATTACAAATATTTGATCATTTTCAAATGATTTCTCTTAGTATGCTTATTTCTACACAAATGTTATCTTGAGTAGCTAGCAATAGTATATTTAGTTTCAATTTTGAATTTTAGACATGATTCCCTTAGCAATTATAATTCTCTTGCTTCTTGATATTACTAAATAAATGGTTCAGACTCTTTTGGCATATCTCCAGATTGATCTGGAATTAGGCATTCTCCAAGAGACCCGAGTTTCTGTGTAGATCGCAAGTAGTGATCAAGTTCTTGCTCTACATGTTCTTAAAAATCTAAAATTGAAAAAAAAAATATCTAGAATATTTTATTCTTACATTTTGTTTCTAAAATTCACATTTGTTATATTGTAGTAATGTAAATATGATGTTATGTATGTACTGTATATTTTTATGTATGTGGGTTCACAAATTCCATGACACATGTGTGATATCACAGGACAATTTGTGAGTGTCAGTTCAGCTCTCTTCTTCCTCTCACGTTGTCAGGATTAGTGGGAAGCTTGCTCTCTCACTGGGCCATTTTCTAGCCCATTGTTATTCCATTTGTAACATTTTATACTTAGTGAAAGAGTCCTACATTTCCCACGCCTCTTAAACACAAAGAACATTGTAGCATTATAAAGTGTTGCAGCTAAGACAGGCAATAAATGTCCAACTTTAGTTTTTTTTTTTTTTTTTTTTGAGGAAGTAATGTACTTAAATTGTGCATGCTGTTGAACATACTCAATAAATTTTGAGTGAAGAAACTAATTAGAAAGATTCTGGGTCGGTCTACAAGAAAATATAAAAATAAAAACATATTTAGAACTGAAAATAATTTAATTAGAAGGGCTTTAGCAATCTCTCGTATTTGAAGAGTGAAAGAGTTGATGACTGAAAATGATTGCAGGTTTGTCAAACAAGATGATTGAGAGGTGCAGGTGATGTTGAAATGACTGAGAAACTTGGAGCATGGCACAGATCAAGACCAGAATGTTCTACCTCAGTTATTACACTTGGAATGTTCTGCTCTGTCAGACTGCTTTGTGGTTTCTGAAGATAGGACTTTGACCCTGGTCTGAGCTGGATGATAACTTTTCTATTTACAGAAAGCAAAGATCAACATAAAAGACTGAAGCAGTGTTTTAAAAATAATTAAGAGCATAGTTAGAGATAAAAAGATTCATAGAAGAAAATGAGAACATAACAAAAAATAAGTCAAGAAAAAAAAACTACCAGATTGAAATAAATTTGTATTGTAATATGACATTTTGGCTTAGTTTGGTTTAGAAGTGAAATGCAGTAAAGTAATTTTAAGTTGATCCATTGTTTACAGATGTCAGTGATCCATTTGACATAAGGAGCATTTTTATTCATGCAGCAGTATAACTCAGAAAACCTATTCTGGTTATTTGCATAAATACAAAAATATGTTGGTTAAATGAAGACTATTTCCACAGTATGTAAGCTACTGAAAAGCCATGGTGCTGCAAAGAACATATTTATATAATGAATAATCTCACTTTACTTTTATTTTTACATGAGTCTTCTAAGGGGATTAGCTGTCTACCCACATATGGAAAATCTCTGCCATGTGTACCAGAATAATAGGAGAGAGCTGACTTGAGCCAGAAGCAATATAACACTAAAACACTTATTTATAACCCATGCCAAGTATAAAATTGCGGCTGAATCTATCAAAAACATAAAACCTGTATATAAATGAACAACTGAAAAGATTTCAGCAAAGAACTAAGTATAGGAATACTGTTATGTATATTAACAGAATTCAACTTAAATTTAATCATTAGAGTTATGTTTTCTTATGATATGTAGAACATATTTGGATTCAACTAACATTTACTTAGAAATATGCCTTTTATAATTTTATGTTTTTATACTATTTTATTTTTATGCACATAAACCCATGATCACTTACAGATATCATCAAAATAATTATTAACTATGGTCTAATTATAATTTGTTCATAATTTACTTCATATCCATGTCACTATATAAAATTTTGTGACTATTTTTTCTTACAGACTATCAGAGCTAAAATCATTGCATAATCATTATGTTTTTAAATAATTGTCTTTAAATTTCATTTATTTTGATTTTGTGTATGGGAATGTGTTTAAGGCTACACTTGGGACACAGAAGAAGGTGTCCAACCTCCTGGAGCAGGAGTTACTGCTGGCTCTAAACCATGCCATGCAGGTACAAGTAAGTGAACTTGAGTCCTTTATCACATTCACAATGTTACATAGAATGTGCATTGCAGAAAAGCAGGATCTTCAAATAAGGGAGTAATTTTGCTTTTTACAACATTTTGTAATGCACTGTTGTTTTGTTATAGTTATTGAAAGACAAATGTCTGTAGATTACACACAAAAGTATCTATCAGTAACAGAAAAGTCTTGGTAAATATTAAACATCCCAAGTACTGAATATTGTATTTTAAAAATAATTGAGCAATTGCAATTTGAATCCAGTGTCTCGAATAAAATTCATAGTCAAAAGTATGAAACTTTAGTCCATTACTTTCTTCCTTATAATGTTAATGCCCCCATACTGGTCTCATTATACCTTAAATGAAGCAAATAATAAATATAAAATTATGCTCTGCAAGATATTGTGAAGATTAGTAAGTTCTACAATGAGAAACAATCTTCACAAATAATATTTACATGTAATAATGGATTGTCATCAATAATAAATAGGAGACTGATATGAATAGAGGAAATTCAAATTTAGCCAAGAACTGATTTTTCTATAATGGTTGACACTGTAAACTTAATGTGTATTTTTCTGTATATATAATAGGACAATTTTTAACTTTGAAATTTAAGTAAGTGAAATTATTGGAGTCTATTCGAAATATGCTCTCAGTTCAAACAATTTTACTTTAATGGCTACATTTATATTTAGTAGTTTACAATACATAGCATTTGTTTATTAAAACAAATAAAATTTCTATGTGGTATATATTGATTGGGTCAAACACAGTATTTAAGCAGATTTTAGTTGCTTTAATTCTTTTAAATCTCTGTAAATATTTCAAGCAATTATCACATTTGTATACAGATTTATATAATGAATACAAAATTGAGAGTGAAGTAATATAAGGTTGAAATTAAGTATAAGAATAAATTATTCTTTTTCAAATTAAAACAAGTCTAAACCTGCAAAAATTACTCTTGGTTACAAATACACTTTGGTCTCTGTATGAAGCCTATACTATTTTTTAAATATTTTATCTGGTTCTTTTATCTGCTTTATAAAAACAAAGCCCATAATGTATAAATACAAAATGTAGTTTATTTTTAAAAGAGTTATCATTCTTAATTAACTTTGCATGCTCATATTTATCAGTATTTAATTCGAGAAAAAATAATTGTTCTCAGGAGCAGACCAACTAATCATAGATTAATAGGTTGTCTGGGAAGTCCCTCTACAAATGAACATCATCAAAGGGTAAGTACACTAAGAAATATTTGAAAATATGAATTTCCTGTAAAATCTTTTAGTTAGGACTACAGAGATGGCATGAAGATTAAGCGACCTTGATGCTCCTGCAAAGGACTTGTTTGGTTTCTAGCACCCACATCTGGTGGTTGGATAGTTCTTAACTGTGATTCCAGCTCCTGGAAATTTAGGTCATCTTTCATTTACACACACACACACACACACACACACACACACACACACACACACACTTGATAAAATAAATCTTTAAAAACATGTTAATTTTAAGATCATCAAAAAGAGTTGAATTTAACTTAGGGTGTTGAGTAACTTTTTACTTATTTAGTATATAATCATTTTGGTTGCTTTCTAAATTATGCTTTGGATATTTCCAAAATGGTTATCATGTATCATGTGCGTATATGTGTGGGAGAAAAAGTATTATGCAAGGATAAAACAGTCCAATTTGCAGGAAGTTTCCCTCCAACCACTTCCTTGTAGATGTCATTTTCTCATTTCTTTAAAAACTCCCAGAAGTACAATTCTCACATGCTTCAGTTACCAACACAGTTAGTGAAGAATATGTGTAAAACCTTTATTCTTAATGTGCTATGAATGGAACATTGATCTTTCAGTCACCAAGGAAAACAGATAATGGGGTTCATATAATTTAATTGGTTTTAGAGTTGATACCAAATGCATAACCTACTGCTTTTAATAAGTACTGTATGAAGAGTTTTAAATTTTAATTGTTTTATGTTTAAAAATCCATCTTGCTGAATAACATGTTTTTTATCTTTTGTGTCCAAACTTGGCTTCGGCTGCCTCCTGAACATGTTAAAATCTTACATTCTTTACTTTTAATACTGATTAAAATAGTCATTGATTGTTGGGGGTTTTATTTCAGCATTATTGGTATTCAATAACAGAACAAATAGAAGCAAACCTATTTTTCTGATATACCTGTTACATAAAATATAAAGAATCAACTCTTTTCTGTTTTGAAAGTATCTCACTATATAATGGAGGCTGGCCTCACACTCAACATCTTTCTGCAAAGTTTGCAAGTATAAACTAATGTACCTGGCCTTGAGAATTAGCATATTTTTAAAAGAAATTCCAAGTGAATATTCTAAAACATCCTATTTACTTTAATACTTACTCTAAAAGTAATATTTAATGAAACTAAAGACACATAACAAAATTAGCTGAATGATATAGGTATTATGATTCTCAGCATGTTGTTAAGATACAACAAAAATTAACATGAATATTTGTCACAAATAGTGGTTCAACTCTAAGCATATACAGTATTCTATTTTATTTTAGGATGTATAAATTGAACATAATAAAGAGGAATTTCCATACATGTAGAGAGCAGGCATTGACCATAATCAACCACAATTCTCCATCTTCTCTTACAGAGCCATTTGTATAGAAAATATTAAATTCCTCACAAACTAAGGTAAATAACAGTAATTGGTTATCCACAAAAAAGTCAGGAAAATCACGCTATTGCTTTTAGTAATAGTAACAATCCGCTTTTAACTAAAGTTGTATTTAAGTACAGCTTTTTATATTAGTACAGCAGCTTTTGTTGAGGATTTTTTTTTTTTTTTTTGGTTTTTTGAGACAGGGTTTCTCTGCATAGTTTTGCGCCTTTCCTGGAGCTCACTTGGTAGCCCAGGCTGGCCTCGAACTCACAGCGATCTGCCTAGCTCTGCCTCCCGAGTGCTGGGATTAAAGGCGTGCGCCACCACCACCCAGCGAGGATTTATTTTTTAAATTTTCAATTACAAAGTTGTTATAATATGTTTATATATAGAACAACAGTGGAATGCTTGTTGAGTGAAGACAAAAGCTTTGATCCACAGTCACTCAAAATTATTCTAAAAAATAATGACACAGTGCATCTTATGATTTTTATGAAATTAAATTTCATAAATTTTGTGAAATTAAATTTTAAAATCAAACTTATAAGAAATGTTTTACCCAAAACTATCTCACTTACAACATATAACCTTCCTTATATGTATATCTTTATCCTTAAAGGAAGAGTTATCACTAAGACAGTTCTTCAGAACCTTGAAGTCCTTATAAGTAGTGGAGTATTCAGCAAATATTCATATTTATATATGCATATGGAATGTATAAATAGTAAATAAGTCTTATTAACTAGTTATGAACAGGAGCAGACAGTTTCACAATGGGACTTTTGCACTTGGATTGAATACAGTGAAACAGAAAGAACTCTACAGGACCATTTAAATTAGTATAACAGGAGGGGTAGTTGTAATTCAAGTATCCAAGGGCTGTGACTTGGACTATGGTACATGAAAATTTCTGTTTTGGAACCGCCCACCCAAAGTGATAGCCTTAAGTTCTGGGGACTTCATGGCTGATTACAACATGTGGGGTTTATTCTCCAGATTGGATGAACTCCATCATAAGGGATTTTTGGATGCATCAGATTATTCTTTCCATTCCTTCTACTACATTTGAACTTGTTGCCTCCTATGATACCCAGAGTGAGCCTTTGCCTGATTTCAAGTAGTTATTCAGATCTTAGTCTTAGATATCTCTAGTCTCTAGCAGTGTAGAAATAATTTTTGTAGTTTATAAATTACTCAGTCTAAGACATGGTGTTTTAGTGACAAGACCAAGCTAAGACAAGAAAGAATCCTTATGATTTCTCAGAATAAAAGTAGTAAAAAAAATAAGGTTGGCTTCAGCATATTGACACATCATGGTACTTAACCTTCATGTCTGCATGTGGAGCAATGCAAATAGAGTCACAATTATGGCACAAAATTCAACTCCAAATGAATCAATATAAATACAGATACACTGAACCTGATAGAAGAGAAAGTGGGGAATAGCCTTGAACTCTTCCTGAGTTCTTTCTGAACAGAATATTGTTAGGGTGGACACTAAGATCAACAATTAATAAGTAGAACCTCATGAAACTGAAAAGCTTCTGTAAGGCAAAGCACACTAACATTAAGACAAACAGCAGCCTATAGAATGGGAAAAGAGTTTTACCAACTCGTATCTGACAGAGGAGTAATATAAATATATATAAAAAACTAAGATACATGAAGAATATAAAAGAATTATATAATATAAAATCTATAAAGAACTAAGAAATTAAATATGAAAAAACAATCCAATTTTAAAATGGGACGCAGATCTAAACAGAGAATTCTCAGTAGAGGAATCCTAAATGGTTGAGAAACACTTAAAGAAATGTTCAGCAACCTTAGTCATCAGGGGAATGCAAATGAAAACTACTTCTAGGTTCTATATTACAATTGTCAAAATGGCTGAGATCAATAACACAAGTGACAGATCATGCTAGTGAAAAAAATACTAACACACACACACACAAATACTTAAAAACACTCCAACTGAAACCATGAATATAAACAAAAGATCAGTAAAGTTAAAAAATGCCCAAAGAAAGCATAAGAAGAAAATCTCCCAAAATATAATTCATTTTGTTTTGGCCATATACTGCTGGGCATGGGGCCTGCCATTAAGTGTGCTTTTTATACTCAGTGAGACTCCATTGGAGAAAACCAATTTTTTCCTCTGTGGCTAGTTCTACAATTGGATGCAGTCTCTGTGTTAGAGATGGGGTCGTGTGTCCACTTCTCCTCTCAGTTCTTGGATCCCATCTGGCTTTGACCTGTGCAGGCCCTGTGCATGCTGCAGGGTCTCTATGAGTCCATATGTGTCAATTCTTTTGTGTCTTTAAGGCTCTGTTAGCTTAGTGTCTTTCATTCTCTGGCTCCTACAATCTTTCTGCCTCCTCTTCTGTATAACACCCTGAGCCATGAGTGGAGGAATCTGATAGAGACATCCCACTTAGGATTGAGTCTCTCAAGGCCTCTCACTCTCTGAATGTTGTCCAGTTGAGAATCTCTCTGTATTAGTTCCCATCTCCTGTAAGAAGAAGCTTCTCTGATAATGGCTGACAGAAACATTGCTCTCTGGGTACAGGAGGATGTCATTAGGAGCTATTTTATTGCTACATTCCTTTAGCAGAACAATAGTATTTGTTTTTCCCCTAGGTCCATTGCGACTCTATTCTCAGGTTCTTGGCCACTCAAGCAGAATCAGGTACAGGCTCCTCCATCTCATAGAGTGGGCTTAAATCCTATAACATGGTGAGTTATTTCCACATTTTTATCACTATTCTGCTAGTGTATCACACAAGCAGGTCACCATTGTAGATCAAAGAGTTCTTTGCTGGATTGTTGTTTTTCTTTATCCTTTGTAGCACACAGGGTGCTTTATAGTACCATTAACACTAGTCAGTAGGGTTGAAGGCTCTGGTTAGGCACCAGCTTATCTTCTCTGAGTTCACTGGGTTATGTGAAGTGTTGCCCTCAGCAATAAGGTCTTGCCATCTATTTGTGGAGAGCACCAAATTACCTTAGCAAAAGTCTGAGTTGTTCTAGTCTTTCCATGTGGTCATTTTGGCCAGCAACTCAATTATGTGTAACCCGTTGAAAAGATTCTATTAAGAAATAGGTACAGCCACTGGAAAATGTTTTCAGGAACAGTATTGTCCCAGTTCCTGTGAGAGATTACAAACCTCACTTGACTGGAAAACTTGCTCCATTTTAACACTAGTTTGTTTATTAAATTGAATCAATTGATGTTTTCTGTGAGTAAAGGCCAATTTAAAAAAAGACAAATGGCTTTAGATCATCTCATCTCAATTCTTAGAAATATGTTTCCTTCATTTCAGCAGCACTGAGTTTCTAGGTTTGGTCTACCCTCCTACCTCTATCTCTGGAAGTAGTAACAGGATACTTTTATCTCATTTCATTTATCTTGTCTGATGATTTTTTTTCTTTTGCAACTGCTCTTGTTAATAAAGTATACAGAGCCAATGTATCATTTTTTTCATAGCTCAAATCTTTGAGTACAAGTTATCCATAACATAGAATTATGTCAATGCTTAGCTAGATACTCTGCTTGACACAATAATGAAGAAGCACACTACAAATGAAGACTGACTTTCTTATAAAAAATAGCTTAGTAACCTTGATCACTCATGTGTTTTGTGTGTTCATCTATTTAAGAAGTAACTGTGCTTATATGGCCATAGAAATTTAAATGACAACTTACATGAAGTCATATATTCTGGTAATATGCAAAGATATGTAATAGAACATGGATGAATAATAATTCAAAATAGTGGACAAAGGGAATAATATGTCACAGTATCTTGTAGATTTAAATGTATTTGGTATTTGAAACATGAAAGTGAAAAAATAAATATTTCTTTAATTCTGAGAAGAAATTTGGAAAGCAGGGAGTATGTTCAAGAATGAAAACTAAGAAGAATTTTTCAGAGAGTAGTAACTACAGTAGATTACTGAACTACTTAAGTGCAAGAAAAAGAAGAGGCTGGAATCTTCTGTGAGGCATCCATAACTCAAATAGAATTTAGGACTTGTGAGATCAAGCTTTATGGTAGGGAAAGAGTTAACATAGAAGACTGGGAAGAATAAGTGATGACCAAACCAACATAACTGAGAAAGTCTTAAAATCTATTATAAAAATTTCAGCTTAAAAAGAAAAGAAAACCGTTTTTAATTGTTACAAAGTTATTTCCATACTTATCTCTAACAGATCAATCACAGTGCTTTCTTCTTTTAGGAAAGCCGCATCATGAAATGGTATGTGTATTATATCTGTAGTGCATGTGTGTGTGTGTGTGTGTGTGTGTGTGTGTGTGTGTGTGTGTGTGTGTGTGTGTTAGCGACATTACTGTAGGTCAGTGAATGACAAGATCTAAAAGTATTGTTAGTAATTCAAGATGAATCTTTCTTGTGTGAATGCTTAGTATACAGTGAGAATTTTGATGTTTATTCAAACTGCTGCAACACTTCCCACCTCTGGGATTTGTAAAGAGAATTCCCCTGGAAGTTTAATGTCACTGAGGTCTCTGAATCTCTTACTTTTATGTGTAATGTTTGCCCAAAAGCCAAAGTAGTATGATAAATTATAACCTTAGATTTGTATATCAAACACTGTCCAACCACTTTTCTCTTAGTAGTTTGAAAACTTCTTTATAAATCTCCAAAATACACCTTTCTTATTCATTTCTTATAGTAGTATAATCATCATCTTATTTAAATTTCTTGCATTACACACAATATCAAATGTTATTAGGTAGGAACTCATCCCTTGCGTATCTCTGTGTTTTGTCTGTATTTCATATTGTTCAATGTTCACTGTGACACTGTGGTTGGTTTTCTTTACTTCAAGATATGCTGTAATTATCGGTCTAAATCCATTCCTAGTGATTTTTGTTTCAGTTTCTTCTTTTCCTTTTTTGTATTTACTTAAACATGCTCACCCAGATGACACCAATTTCCCCTAAATTATATGAAGTTTCACCTGAATTCTCTTGCCTTCAAAGCTGCTTTGAAAGCAGTTCGCTGATATTTTTCTTTGTTGCAAAGGAAATGGAATTATGTAGTAACACAATTGCTCCTAATAATTCTTGATTTCTTGTAATCTTCTTTAGCTCTTGATATATTAATCTATTTATGCTGCTCCATTTTTGCTTTATTTCTATCGCAATGAGTGCCTGGTAACCTTGGTCACCACTGTGTTTGGTCACCTGATATCCAAATATAAGGGTCATTTATAATGCTCATAATTCAGATTATCTGTATTTTCTGCTCCTTGATTTAAATTTCTTTCCCTCCTTTAAGCTACAGTAAACTCTCTTATGCATGACACTTTAGCCTAGTGCATGCTGCACCAAAGTTGAAGAGACTTGGGCAAAGCTCTCCTACTCTGGAATTCCCAGATCTGTCTTTAAAATGGCAAAGCCAATGGAAATGACTGGGATTGAAGTATAGGATTAAAATAGGTACTCTAGGTTTAAACTGAAATGGTTTACCCAGAGTATTCTCTTCCATATATTTAGATCTTTTCTTGAGCTGCAGGAGCTTGTGTTGTTGTAACCCTCAATTTTTCTTTTTGTCATTGTTTATTGGCAGAACGGCTAACCTTTGATGTCAGCTACCTGCTCTGTGTGTCCTTTCAGAAAAACATGAAAACATATTAGGTCAGTTGCCTGAAGACAGTGACTAGAAACAGAGATGTTTCCAAATGTCATTCTGGAGTTACTATTGCTAATAACGTAGTTTATGATCCCAACAGAGCTGGGAATGAACACAGTGACCCTTCACTCCCTGCCATGTCTGGTTACTCCGGAACAGAGTGGGAGGAAGTCTGCAGCTCCACCCACCCTGCGACACCCTTGGTTATGCGTTGCCAATATACATACAGTGTCTAAAGTCACACCAGTGCTTGGTCTGAGAGCAGGTGTTCCTGACTCACAACGATAAGGCTGTCAGTACCATGTGCACCTCTCAACAGCCTCAGAGGTGTTTGAGAGACCTCCAACACCTGACTGGCCACAACTCAACTGCAGGAATGGCCACAGAGCAGACACTTCGTATCATTGAAACACATCTTCCTGAGTCTGAAACCCGTGCAGAAATGTGTGACAGATAAGCATACAGGTCTGGTTAGATCTGCAGTGCCTGCTTTCAGTTCTTTGGTGAGTACATGAATCTGGATTAATGATCTGGAATTAAAACTCACAGAATACTTTTCTATGCTATGTATTCTGTACTTTTAAAAAAAAAATTAATTATACTTGGTATTCTAAAAGAGGATATGAGGCCAGGTGAGATGTTTCAGCAGAGAAAAGGTACTTGCTATGTAACATGGCAACTTGAATCCAAGGCTAGAAGTCACATGCACTTGAAAGGAAATAACCAACTCCACAGAAGATAACACATGCAGAACCTATATACCATAAACCACACAAGAAACTATAAATTTTTCTGATTTAAACATTTATAAAAACCTATGCTGAAAACAAACACTATTCAATATTAGACTTTAAATTAAAAGACATTGGTATAAATATAGTTTAACTTTACTTCTTTAATTTGAATAGCTTATTAAGGGAAGAAGTAGAAATTAACTTTGTTTTACAGAGACTTTAAGCTTGTTTATTTAGTTTAAAATACCAAGCAAACAATTTTACACAGTTTGTTACTGGAAATTTTAAAAAGTGGGGTTCACTTAGTATGAAGAGAACAAAATGGTATCAATTGACATATCAGGATAATTTGAGAGGAACTTTTTCAAAAAGGGACTGTGGGGGGATCAGGACATCTTGGGTGATATTGACTGAGTGTACTAGGTCTTTTAATAGCCAGAGTCTGGGGCTGGGACACAGTTCTAAATTCTCAGTGTTCACCAAAAAGTCCAGCTTAGACAGAGCTTATTTAATCTGTTCAGGAAAAAACAAAAAACAAAATAACAAAGCAGAAAAGTTGCAGAAGCTTCAAAAGCAGCCAATAGTAAATCTCCCCAAATCAAAGTAAGAGACAGCCATGGGACTCACACCTGCAATCTCAGTATTTGGGAGCCTGAGGCAGGAGATGGCTGCAAGCTTGACACTAGCCTGGATCACATAGTGAGCTCAGTCCAGCCAGAACTCCATACCAAGACATGTCCTAAAAACTAAATGATAACAGACTATAAATCAGACTTTAATAACACTTGGTGATATTATATGCAGTGTTATATACCTTTCATAGAAAGAACAACAAAGACACATATGCTAAAAAGATACACACTTGGAAACTCGATCCTACTATAGAGTAGCCTCTTTTGCTGAGTGCTGGATTACAAATATGCATCACCATATCTGAATGTCTGTCATATTGCCTTTTAAAAGTCTTGCTTTGTATTTTAAGCTAACTATAATTTCTGCATGTTCATAACATAGATATTCTAGTGTTTCCTCAAACTCTCTTCATGAACATAATATTACCTTAATGCTTACAATGTAATGAGACAGTGAAGGCTGGTCACAGATTACAGACTTGTAAAGTCTGAATGATCTATTTTACTTTCAGTAATATGAACAGGAATATTTGAAAATAAATCACACTGTTTAAACCAGGGTTGGTTTATTTATTTATTTTTATTTGTTTGTTTATTTGTCAACTTGACACAAGCTAGAGTTACAAGAAAGGAGGAAATCTCGCTAGAGGAAATACTTGTGTAAGAATGGCTTATTGGAAGGCCTGTAGGACATTTTCTTGACTTGAGGTTGATGAGGAAGGGCCAAGATCCTTCTGGGCAGTGCCACCCCTGGGCTTGTGGTCCTGAGGCTGAGCAAGCAAAGGGGGTAAGCCAGTAAGCAGCAACCCCCAGTGGCCTCTGTATAAACTGTTGCCTCCAGGTTCCTTCCTTGAGTTCCTGCCCTGACTTTACTGAATGATTGACTATAAGATGAAAGATGAAATAATCCTTTCAAATTTGAATTGGTCATGGTATTTTATCACAGCAATAGAAACCCTAACTAATAAAGGTAAACTACTTGGCCTGATATCAACAGTCTGTGTTATGGATATACAGTATCTGTTAATGCATACATTTTTACATACGTTTATCTTTAGTTGTTTGTCTTTCTAAGAGCTGTTTTTTTTTAATTTCTCAAAATTCAGCCCTAATGCCATTTTGCTTGTTTTATTCATTGCTTTGTGTTTGTTTCTCATGACAGATTGTCCTTTATCTTACCTATGTGTAGGTAAGATGAATATATACCTCTAATATTTACATTTGATCCCCCTTTCTGTATTTTATATAATACAGAAAAAAGAAAACAAAGAAATGAGACTAAGAAAATAAAACTTAAACTGAACAAATAAAGCTATGTGAAGCATGTTTTTATTCTACTTGTTTAGCAAGGTTATAACTCTTTTCAAAAAATCAGTCGAATATAATTCTCACAACAAATACTTGATGATTATAAAACAAAAGAGACCAGAAAATATTACTAGTATTTTTGGAAACATTGGAGTCCTGAAAGAATAGCAGAGAAGCTTAAAATTGAAGGAATTTAGTACTTCAAAGAAGCTGTTGCCTTCAGTTTGCTTTTTTTCTCTTGTGATAAATCACTCATAAAAGTGAAATTTTTCTGACAACTTCTTTACTTTATTTTCATGGTACAAAATAATTTCAAAGAACATTTGCAAACTAGGGAAATTTAATTCCCAATAGTGAGACCAGAGAATCCCCTCAGTTCATGTTTAATATACATTTGGGTGTATTCAAAATCTTTCATCTCAATCAGAGGCTAAGAAAATCTTCCAAGCATGTACATAATGGGAATCACAACTGGAGATCACAAAGCTTTATCTATGTTTCTCATGCTTTGCCTGAAATTCAATATATAGCCAAGTGTTTATCTCGAAATAGTGCTCAATTACATTTACCACATTATGTTGAGTACATAAAAATAAAACCATAACCAGCAACAACATGAAAAATAAAGTAGGGGAGTGATGCCTCATTAGATCCTCTATCTCCAAGATAATATACACAAGGTTCAAACTCACTCGGTTCTCATCACATTCACATTATCTTTTCTATTTCCAAAAATATATGTAACAAGTGTCACCCACTCTGTTCCTGCAGTAGCTATGATGGATTTTTGCCTAATTTTTGCTCTGGAGTAGTACAGTGATGGTATGTGGGGGAACGATATGACCATCAATTCTCTTTCTATCTTAGCCCCATCGTTTTGTTATACAATCCTATTCAGTCTCAATGCAGTTCAATTGTTCATTGAGAACGTCTCTCATTTGTCATTTACTATTACTGTTTTAAATGTGATGAGATGTGTGTGTATGAGGGGGGTAACATATTTTCCCTATTTTTATTTATTTATTTGTTTTGTTTTGTTTTTAGTTTTTTGGTGGTAATAGAGAGGTTACCCAGAGCCTTGTGCAAAAAAGACAGACATTCTGCTTCATCCCCAGGCAATAGTATCTCAAGAGATGAGATATCAAGAGAAAAAGGGAAAGAAGTTGTTAGTTACTTTTTTTTAAATGTGACATAATATTTTACAATATTTAACTTCATGATAATAATGAGTCTTTTGAAGATCATGGAACAACACTGAGTTTAACAGTACACAATTTCCTAGATAAGAAATTTATAATGTTACTCACTTAAGATATATCATTACTTAAGCTCAATTTGATTCAATGGTCCACTGTGTTACAATGAAGTAAAGCACAGATTCCTTGTTTGTAGTTTGTTTGTTTGTTTTGTTTTGTTTTGTTTTTAAGACAGGGTTTTTCTGTGTAGTTTTGGTGCCTGTCCTGGAACTCACTCTGAGGACCAGGCTGGCCTCGAACTCACAGAGATCCGCCTGGTTCTGCCTCCCGAGTGCTGGGATTAAAGGCATGCGCCACCACCACCCAAAGCACAGATTCCTAAGATTTCCCTACAAGGATCTGTAGTGATCCAAAACATTTCCACAGCTAAGTGTTGTGGAACCAGGATAAGGATCAGTACAGTGTTCTCATCATACTAGGAAGCCCCAAAACTAGCCTCAGACTCTTCTGCAAAGGACCACAATCATTTCAGCTACCCCCTCTCACACTATTCTTGTCAATAAAATGAGGATATCAACTTCAAATAATATTCAAATGGCATGGGTTGAAGAAACAGCTAGCTCTCATGGAGCATACCTGTAATCTCAGCACTTGGGAAGCACATGCAGGAGTATCAGGCTTTCAAGTTCATCCTCCAACAAATAGTAAGTTTGAGGACAGCCTGTGCCTGCCTCAGAAATCAAAATCATAAACAAACAAACAATCCAAACCCAAACAACTAAAACCCCCAAGACAAAACAACAAAATGAAACAAATATGACAAAGAGAACACACACACATACACACAAAAGAAACATGCAATACAATTTTTGAAATATTTAGAAGCAACTAAAATAATCATATAAACATTAATTCTCAGTGGATGATCCCAGCACACCTCATACTGAATGTTTTCCTTGGTGTTGTCTTTTAATATCCCTGCATTTTTCAAGTGGGGCTATTTATTGATTAGAATTTCATGGTGATGTCTTTTAGTCTCTAAAGGGATTTGAAAGAGAGGGGTGTTTGCAATCAACCATCTAATAACCAGATCGTTATTAGAGCTGAAGTAGAGAGAACTGAGTTTATTCTTTTGGGGTCATTTGTGAGACATTAATGAGGCTGTTTTCGAAGAGTCTGCTTGAGAAAAAAAATGGATCCGAGGTCAGCGGACATTATCTAAGTACAGGTGACTGATGGGTGTTTGAAGAATTTCAAGGCTTTTTGTTTGTTTGTTTGTTTATGTTTTTGGGGTTTTTTTTAATGATACCTTTTTATTTATATTTTTTGTACATTATATTTTGATCATTTTCCCCTGCTCCAACTCCTCTCAGTCCCTCCACACGTTTAAATGTTTTTGTTATTGTTGTTTGCTTGTTTTAAGACAGGCTTTCTCTGTTGTGTAGCCAGTTGTCCTGGAACTCACTGTGTAGAACAGGATGGCCTTGAACTCACAGAGATCCACCTGCCTCTGCTTCCCAAGTGTTTGGCATTAAAGGCATGCACCATCCCAGCCCAGCTCCCCTTTAAATGTTAAATCTATCATGATGGTGATTTTATCTCTAAAATTTCTATTGATTAAAGAGCACCTGGAAGAACTATGGGACCAGTGAGTATCCCATGTGACAATAATGACTTGTCCCTCTAATACCCTATTTCCATTTAGGGATTTGCTATCTTTACAGGTCATTCCCTGAAAAAGAAGGAGATGGGCAGATATTAGCCCCTGTGAGAGATGTAGAAGGAGAAAGGCCCCAGGTGGGTATGTCCTATTTGCCCTTTACAGTAACTAGGAGACAAAGGGACTACATGTCTGAGTTCTAGCAATGTCCTAACAAGGATCTCATGACTAATCACTGTGTTCAACCATTCTCCAAAGTAAATCTCCCTTGAGCACACCTTTTAGGTATGAAAAAATGAGCAAGGTCTAGCTTATAGCTTACTGTCAGTGCAATATTCTACTCTGAATGTGTCTACTCTGTGGAGGCAGTGGTCTTCTCCAAACTTTTCATGAATTTGCAAAGTGTAAGCCTAATGTTTTTTTTTTTTTTTTTTTTTTTTTTTTTTTTTTTTTTTTTTTTATCACTCCAGCACATGTAATAGTTCTGCTATAATAGAAAATCTCTATACACTATTTATAAATGGCTGAGTTCTCCTAATGGAAGTGTTCAGTGAGTACTAACAACTATTAGTGATCTGTTTTTTTAAGTAAGTTCTGTTATACTGTTTTAAGTTTTGTTTTTTTTCAACTGACCTTTCCTTCTCATTTTGCTTCTCCCTTCATTGTTTCTTCCTATGGAAATTTACTTCAGAACCCTATAATGAAAATAAATGAACTCATGAGAATATATCCTAATTTTTGTTGAAGGTCAAGCTTTGTGTTTTTATCAATGTACATAGGCTTATTTCATGAATATGCAACTACTTATAGAAGATAACTTTAATCTTATGTGGTCAAGAACTATGTGGTTGCTTTTTTTCTGAATGTATTTCTTTGTGAAACAAAGTGAAGTTTCTTTTCTAAGGATACATTGAGATGTGTGTCTGGATTCACAAAGTGTTCTTCGCATAGTTTGTCCCTGTAGATGCTCAGGCTTGTCTTCCTGGGATTTCGCTTTTGTTACTCCTGCTTTGTATTGGAGGTTATGGAGAATGCATATCTGGTTGGCATTAAGCTACATATGTGGCCACAACTACAGCCACATAGTGTTTAGTTATCATTTATTTTTGTCTTGCTAAACTGCTCATATTGCACTCAAAAGCTTAATCTTCCTGCCTCAGCTTGATGAATAACTGAGATTATATGCATCACCACACTCTTATTGGTGAAAACTTGTTTTAAAAAAGACTGACTAGCTAGACTGTATACAAAATTCTAAACCATCTTATTAAATAAGAAACACAAAGCCAAATACAGAGTTAAAAGCCTAAGAGATCAGAGCGAATAGCCTTTATCTTACCACTCACTGCAGTCCTTCCCCTGAAAGAGAGTCCTTCTCCTCTGTGATCTGTCTTTTTATTCCCTTTCTGCTTTACTTTCTCATTGGCTCTAAACCCAACCACATGATTTCCTCATTGCTGCCTGTCTATATGGACCTCCAGGTCTCTATGGTTCATACTGAGATTTAAGGTTCGGGCCACCACTTTGCTGTGTCCTTGAACACACAGAGACTCTGCCTGCCATGTGATCATTTTAGGATGTGTGCCACCACCGCCGCCAGACTTCTGCTAAATGGCTTGCTTTTAACTCTGATACCCAGGAAACTTTATTTGTTAACATACAAATAAAAATCACATATCAGCATAAATAAAATATCACCATAGACATAATAGACAGCCTAGACAGCCTAGAATTGTTGGCTTATATGTTCTGTTGACTATTTCCTACGATGTACAGTCTTTCCTATTATTAACATTATGGCAGTTCAAGATCTCTGGTTCTATTTCATTTTCTGAGAGTATTTCCTTATTACCTTCTCAATTAAATGAGCAACAGAAAACACATCCACTTGGGAAATTCTCAGGATTTTCACAACTTTCTCATGGTAGTATTTCAGAAGACAAACATGCATTGTAATTAAATAATTATATTCTTTAGCCTATATTTTAACATGAAAATGTCTATATTTTTCTATGGATTGTTATTGGTTTATTCATTATGTTAAATATGAAGAATTCTCTTTCTAGAGCAACTTAGGCTCAGTTGTTTACTGTCTGTCTCTTCATTTTGAGATGTTTGACGCTGTACATTAACGTGACTGTATGTATAAAGTGATTGCTGTGAAGCATGTCTATATAACATATAAGCATGAATCATATATGCACATTGTACTGTTGCATGGCTTTTCCTGGGAGGATATGAACAAATGTTTATTTATCTCCAGATATGGCACCAATGACAGACTAAGGAAAACATTGTCTAGCTTGGTGAACCAAAACACAAACACTTGATGATCCCATTGCTTTAAAGTTTGTAAAGGAATAAATTCACATAATTAATGAAGAAAATGATAGCTATGTGGGTGTGGGGAGGGTCATGGTTTCTATACAGTCAAGCAAGATGGTAAACTCTAGCAATTTCCTACACTCCTCAGCTCCAAGAGTTAACAGGAACACTGTTCACTAAAAGCATGTTTTAAGAGTGTAGAGCTCATCTTTCTTATGTGTAACTAGATCTTTAAACTTCAGAACTCCCCCCCCCCCGCCAAGTTATATTTACTTAAAAATAAGATTTAATTGTACACTTATTTCATAGTTGGAAAGTATTTGTCATATATTCAGGTCCATAAAGCATTGTTCATTGATTTGGTAAATTTTAATAGGGTATTATTTTGTAATTTCTTTAGATGAATTACTTCTTAATATAAGACAATATGACAGACTTTACAAGCAACTGTGAGAAAATTTCAGAATAACATAGAAATGTCAAAACCCACAAGTGTGAGAAGATTGGAAGGAGTAATTGACAAATATTCCATGATTCTGCATGCCACGAAATGGTATTTATGAAAGACAGTCATGTCAAACTAATATATTATTCATTCACTGAAGATGGAATAAAATATTTTGAATTTTAATGAACTTTTGAATTTGTCAGCTTTTTTTCTAATGATATAGAAAATGTTAGTCACAATCAAATACATTCTAAGCACAAACTGCAGAATTTCTTTTCCTGATTATATTGATCAGATAGTAAAGTGTCATGACTACTTTTAATTTGCTTATTGTCAGTCTTATATTCCAAGTTATTTTTATATATCTTTTTCAATTACAATATATTTTTCCTTTGTTGAAGACAACCATATTATGTATCCAGTTAACCTGTGTGTGATTACTATGTTGTTCAGGGTGAGTCTGATGGCACACACCTTTAATTTTACCATCTGAATGGCAAAGATAGGTGGATCACTATGAGGCCAGCATGATCTACATAGGAGATCAAAGACCAGTCAGGCCTACATGGTGAGTCCATTTCTCCAAAACAAACAAATAAACAAAAAAATCAAATTATAATATTTAAATCAGTTGTCTCATCAATTGTTTTCTGGACTAATTAGTCTGTTTCTAAAAAAAAATTGTGTGGCTTCTTCTACTGTTTATTTTCTTTTATTTGGCTGCTGAACTATGATCTTTTTGTTCTCATAATATTACTTTGATTACATTGTTTTAGTAAATACAGAAAAGTTGACATTAAACCAACTTTCAAATCAGCTTTTAAAATGCAACGTTTTCATTGCAATGTCATTAAATTGTGCCTATGTCAGGAGACTGGATCCATCACAGATTATAAGGGCAGGAGAGAGCAGATTTTCCCCATTCTTCTATATACTGTTGCAGATGCAAAGCAGTTAGTATAACAGAAAGTAGAGTCTCATTTGACATCAAATCTATTCATGCCTGTGGTGGTTTGAAAGAAAATGGTGCCTAAAAGGAGTAGCACTGATGGGAGGTGTGGCCTTATTGGAGGAAGTATGCCACTGTGGAGGCAGGTCTCATATATGCTTAAGCCATGCCCTGTGAAATGAATCACTTCCTGTTACCTGTGAGTCAAAAATGTAAGAATTCTCAGCATCCTCTCCAGAGTCATGTCTGCCTGCCTGCTGCCTTGCTTCCCACCGTGATGATAACAGACTAAGCCTCTGAACTGTGAGTCATCCCAATGAAATGTTTTCCTTTGTAAGAGTTGCTGTGGCTGTAGTGTCTCTTCACAGCAATAGAAACCCTAACTAAGACAATGCCTTATTTAACATTGAACTTCCCAGTCCACAAAGCTAATTAAATTTAGGTTGTTTATTAAAAGAATAACAAACTTGCCTTCAAATTCTACTCCAGTTACTATTTGTGAGATTCCAACTTTATGATAGTTAGTTTTAAAGTTCCCATAGCTTTCTTGATCTATAAATGATACACAGAACAAAGTATACATATGTAATTTAAATAATGTAGACATGAAATTATCACAGAAATCAAGACAATAAACATTATATCATTCCTAGAAGTCTCCTGTAATTTAGTTATTTGTATATGTGCTACGAGCAGTTAATAGGAGAGATATTTTAATAACGTTTTAATTTTATAGCACTCTGTACTATCTGCTGCACCTTTGCTATAAGCTTTGCACCATAATACAGATAGCTAAAACTTTTTCATTTTGCTTAATCATCTTTATGTCCATTAACAATAATTCTAATGCTCCCTCCCCTAAGAAAATTGCTATTCCTTTATCTGTTTTTGAATCTTGACTATTTGAAATACTGCATATAATTGATGACATTTTTTTCTGTGGCTGACTTGTTTATTTTTCATAATTTCTTTCTGGTTCATTCATATTGTCACAAATTGTGTAATTTCTCATGCTTTGGATATAGATACATAGGCTCTTGCTATAGGAAATCACTATGAAGTCCAATGTTATAAAATTTTCCCATGGCTTATATTCTGGGACTTTTATCACTTCAAATTTTATTTGTAAGTCTTTAAGATTTTTTGATTTGACTGTTTTGCAGGGTGAAAGATTATAGAGTGATTTTTATATCCTAAATACTAAGAATGAATTTATTTTTTTCATATCTAAGTATAAAAAAGCTATTCTGTTGGGGTCCCCACCAACAAGCCTCATGGCAGCTGAGACAACCCAGGAGACATGAAGAATGAAACAAACAGGCCATGGGTCATGCCTCCCAGGGACAGACCTCATGGTTTACTCTTCTTACACATTTAAGCATAGGAACACTTTGGATAGGGGTTTCCACAAGACAATTCTCATAACAAAGCCTTGAGGCTGGCTCCATAGAAGCTAATTTGCAAAGTAACAAAGCACCTGTGACCTTTCCAACATGAATGAGATCCAGGGCTGATAAGCAGAACTCAGGACTAGGGCCTAAAGGGAGGCTCTGTGGAAAACTTAAGGATAGATTCTATTGCTGGAGGATGCAAAGTACATGGAGCCTCTTACATAAAGATGTGTTCCATTCACTGAGAGAAAATACTTAGGATTTTGGGGTGATTCAGGTAGAAGTTGGCCAGTAATACAATAGGAGAGGATCACAAGATTGACTGACCACTTTACCCTGGCATAATAGGTGATCAGGCATCAGTTATTTTCTTACATTGAGGAAAATATGGCCAAGTGATAGGTTTCTTTAATGTTTTTTTGTAAGCTGTGCTCCCTACACTGTTCTATAAACAAAGCATGCCAAGTTCCATGCTTCCCATCCCAGAATATTAACAGAGAAATCGTTAGACAGTTCATCCTCAGTACTGTAAAACTTTTATCTTGTCCACCAGATTCATACCCAACATTTATGTTTGCCAATGTAGCTTAGTAATTCTGAAAACTCTAATATTTTTGTCATTGTAACTTAAATCTTCTAATTCAAAGAAATATTTTCAAATAACATTTCAGGGAATATTTCTTCATATTTACTTTCTTTGCTCTGTCCCTCACACCAAAAGTTCTAATTTTGATATTTCTGTAGATGGAAGAATTTAAGATTTACATTCCTTGAGCACCTAGTACACATAAAGTAGTGTCTTCATGATCAGAATGTCATCTTAGGAGTTAATATCCCTGTGTAGTTAAGTTCCATGGGGAAGAACACTTTCTAATGCCTTAAACTTTCTTGTGAATAGAGAATGTTTCCTCCCTCTGTTTCTGCACTGAATTTTAAAGAATAAACATTCTTTCTTTCATGTGAGTTTCTTTGTAATTTATGACAGGGACCTATCATTCATATCTTTACCTGCTAAGTTAGTCATTTTTTTATGATTTATTAGGAGAAACACATAGAAAATGGAAATAAAATCAAAATACCTACAGGAATTTATCATGTTAATGAAATTTGCATTAAGGAATATCATTTGGTATTAACAAAATACAACACAAATGGGTAACATCTCCCCTCAGAATAAGTCACAGATGCTTTGTGGAAAATACTAAATATATGTCCAGAGAAATAGCATTGTTTTTTTTCTGAGACAGGGTTTCTCAGTATATAGGTTTGTGCCTTTCCTGGAACTCACTCTGTAGCCCAGGCTGGCCTTGAACTCACAGAGATCCACCTGCCTCTGCCTCCCGAGTGCTGGGATTAAAGGTGTGCACCACCACTGCCCAGCAAGAAATAGCATTTTCAAGATAGAACAAATTTTGCATCAAATTTTGCATCAAGACACCAGTGCACATCAGGTAGACTGATAGTTTGTAACTGGTTAAAGCATAACTGAGACTCCCATAGATAGATTTAAATAATTACATGGTCTCCCCAAGGGGTAACATTTCCTCTTTCCGTTTTTTGGGAAGTAAACAATATATACTTTTTTAACTTTACTTTTCAGTATTATATGATGTTCGGATTAACACATAACATTTTAATGTTTTTGATCAGGATTAGCCTCTGAGGAAGAGAAATGTACCTTCTTGCCTTGATTCTAATCTCAATGAACTTTCAGTTGTTGCTGTTTCAGGGACTCAATTGTTTTCTTATACTTACTGTAATGACTCACCAACGTTAATACTGATAACAGTCCAAATGATCTAAACCAGAATAATTTTCCATAAAAAAATACACATAGGCATATTTTATCCAAAGTCAACTGGAAAATAGATCTGTATAATGTGGGTTCCTTCTAAACTGATATTTGGAAAGAATCTAATAAGTGCTATCATATTGGACTTTAAAAAGGAAATACAAGGAAAATGTCACAGATGAGTGGCCAACACCATCCTGTCTTCTTTGTCTGAGTGGAGAGTAGTCTACTTGTTCATAGTATGTTACAGGAATAAACCATACTGCTGATAAAAGATTGTAGGATGTAATGGGAAATTTCATTTTTATTCATGGAAAATACTCACCTGTAATACAAAAACATCATATACTTTTAGGGTAACTAAACAAACATAAATTTTCAGAATTTCAACTGCCTTTTAAAGTAAGCACCAATGACATGTGGAGGGAGCTAATATGAAGCAACTGAGTCTTGATTGATGACTGGCTTTATTCTTAGTAACAATCCGTACTTGCCTCTTAATTTCAATGTTCACAAAAATAGGTAATGATGGAGGACATGGACTTCTTCATTGGTTTACGTATTGTTATCACTGTTGTGTAGTGCTTGCTAATTGTTGTTATCTTACTGTTTAAGCTTTTGGTTTTGAAGAGTTAAAAGAAGCAGATGAAACGTTGTCTTTTACTCTGCTCATTGCTCACTTCACCTTGACTAGGCATCAGCTGTGCTGCATGGTGCTCCATCTTAATTATCTAACCTTAATTTTTTTCTCATTGAAATAGTAAATGCATGACCATTGCTATTTGTGGTCTCATCCTGGTAATCATCATCCCTAAGCATAACACAAAAGCTCATAATGGGCTCAAGAGAAAGACAATGAATTAGCTGGTACAGGACACAGCCATCTCCACCATTCCACAGTGCTGGTAGCACAAGCACTCTTTTGAATCAATTATAAATATTTCACTCTTTTTTCATTTCCCCATTGCAATACACTCTTAGAGGGGAGAATAAATGACTGGATAAGAACAAATTGAAATCATGAAGAAATTAAGAAATTAAATGTTCACTCAATTATGCTTCATTTTAGACGATTTGGTTTTCAAAACCTTCAATAATTTAAAAGTAACGTTTTAGACTTTCTAAAGGACACAGACAATGCATCATCAGTACATCAAGAAAAAAATGTGTTCACCATTCATCTTCTTCTCAGCAGAATGTATCTTTTCCCTTGTGCATTGATCAGCACTAAGTACGTGGAACAATGGAGCCACACAAAAAATATATAATACAACTATAAAGCAATTAACTAAAGTGAAGGCCACAAGATACCTTTTGAAATACTAAAGGATCATATAAAATGCTTCAAATCTTAATTTCCATATGCAAAGTGGCTTGAATTGCTAATTTCTCTCTCTACTGATCCAGTAATATTGTAATTTTCCTCCACTGATACTCAGTCTGAAAGGATCAATTAAACCCATGTGTGCTTAACACACACACTGGGCATTCTTGTCCTTTCAATGATCTTAAGAGAACCTTTATGCTAATATCACTGTTGTCCTCATCCCTTATTGGAGTATGTGGTCAAGTCATCCCTTATGTTTAAATAGTGACCTCACCTAGCTTTTCATTTAGAATAGCAGCTAGATCCTTATTTCTGAAATCTCCCTGTCACAATTGTTTACTGTCTGGATGAATGCTTCTTTACTTGTATAATATTGTCTTCAAGAATTTTAAGAATTATAAGAATAGTTTTCTGGAAGAGTTGAATAGTTCTTTTGTGTTCAAATCATGGTCATGGTAAATGCCTGCTTTATTCCATGGTACATTGAGTAGAGGGAAACTGTGCCAGAGTGTTCAGTTTTTTTTATTCTGTTCTTTTGACAACTTTCTAGTGCTCATCCCTAACCCACTCAAACCCAAGGATCTAAGACAAATCTTTCTTCTCTTTATAGTACCTATCATAGGTAAATCTTGTTCCTCATATATTTTTATTTTACATTATTCAAGCATGCCTTTAAAAAATTGAATGTAACATAGGACTCCTATAAATCAAAAAAATATTGTGCTCTTTGTCCAAAAGGACTCAGAAATAAAATCAAATGCATAATGCTAGCACTACTTGATAAATAGAGTACATTTCTAGTTATTAATCATAACAAGTTACTACAAATTCAGCAAGTTAGAACAAGGGGAGTATATTACTGTCCACTTCTGTGGGTTGGACATTAAAGCTGACTTAGTTAACTTTCAGTACTAGGTCTGCCAAAGCAGAGATGAAGGCATCAGCAAAGACAGCCACTTTCCTTCAGTACCTGGGCTTATATCTTCTTTAGAACTGTTCTAAATGTTGGTAGAATTCACAGTCATCAGCTGTAGAGTGAAGTCCATGTTTACTTAGTACATTTTTGTCATGGCCGACTTTTAATATCACTTATCCCTGTCTTCAAAGTGAGCAGGTTGAGCAGAGACTCTTTTTGGTTACAATCTATTCTCCCCTTATACTTCATTGCTTCTCACTTTTTGGCTTCTAAAAGTTCTACACACTTTAAAGCTGAATACAATTAACTGAAGGATGGAAAGTAATGGTAAATATTTTCATAACTTTATAGGTTCCTTATTCTAAACATATTATCAAATTCTATTTTATCAATGAAGATAATGTGATAATATATTCACAAATCTGTAACTGGAGTATTTCTGTGTCCACCTGGCTCCTGTAGCCATTCGGGGCCAATTAAACACATGGGAACTTATATTATTCACAAACTGTATGGCCTAATGGCTCAGGCTTCTTGCTAGATTTTCTTATCATAAATTAACCCATTTCTATTAATCTATAAGTTGCCATGTGGTTCATGGCTTACCAGTATCTTAACATGTTGCTTCTCATCACAGTGGCTGGCAGTGTCTCTCTCCCTCAGCCTTCCACCTCCCAGAATTCTCCTCTCTCTTGTTCCACCTACACTGCCCTTCCTGCCTGGTTACTGGCCAATCAGCATTTTATTTATCAATCAATCATAGCAACATATATTTACAGTGTACAGGATATCCCACAGCACAAATCTATAGATATCTTTCAAATACTATCATTTTTATCTACAACAAAATATTTTCAAAAATGACATTGATTATTACTATCAAATATCAATTGCTCAAACTAGTAGGATTCCCTGTGATATTTCTATATATGCATACATTGCACATGTTACATGCTCCTCCTTCCTTTAACTGTCTTCCATTCCTAACCTTCTCTACCTCAAACAGTCTTCTCATTTTATTTTTAAATTTGATCTTTCATGTTTATAAACATCTTAATAGTGTGTTTCCATTATAGAATATTAATTCTATGTTCTATAAAGATATTATCATTTGAATCTGTCATGTATTTTAACTGATTTCAACCTCATTGACTTCCCTTTTCCAGAACTATATTCCTTTTCACCTCTCCTTCTCCTTTCCATCTAAAATGATCACTATTTCATCTTGTCTTTTTACCGGTTATCTACTGGTTTCTACAGAGCAGTAAGAATGTGAGTATTTGACTATCTTGTGCCTGACTTGGATTCTGAGAATGATGCTTTCCAGTTCCATCAACATGTTTAAAATATATTTGTATTCTCTTTAAAATAATTAACTTTGAAACTTATGGGGGAAAGTAGCGTGATATGCATCAGCACAACAAATAAAAACTCTTACACATACACATCGGTGGGCATATGTAACTGCTGCCATTACATTTTACTCTGGCCAAGTTTTTCTATCAGTATTGTTATAACGGGCCCATTGTAAAATTTTTCAATAGTTAAAAGGACTTTTTACAAATATCCCAGTTGAGATTTTTGATGTTTTTTAAAAATTTCTTCTTATTATTCTTCCATATATATTTGCAAATTTGATTCCCCCTCCAATCATTATTAGTTTTTTGTTTCTGACATTCTGACTTACATTATTTCATTTTCACCTTCCCTAATTTTACTTGGCATCTGGTTAGTGCTTCATTTTCAGTTTTTGCCTTTTCATTTCAGCTCTGTAGTCAGACTGAAACAACACATAGGTGTTCTAGCTTATTGAGAAACACTAACTAAATATATTTTAAAATTTAGCCCATTACAAATGCTTTACAAAATACTCAAAAGCTTTCTGATTCATGAAGTTTTTTTCCCCTTATTTTGATATTTCATTTCCAATGAATTAATGTTGCTTTATAAAATTCTTTCAACATTCCCTGATTCCTGGGTTTAGAAACGTGTCTCCTTTCTATCCCTCTTAGGGTTTACTTCATAGAATTTGCATTTTCCCTGCTTGTATTTAACAGTAAGCCAGGCCTTGTCTCTGTAGGTTTGACTAGAGGATTTCTAACTGGGCCTGTCAATCAAAGGGAATGTCTATCTGACCGGAGGTTATTAATGGAAAAACCATTTATATCAGGAGATGATTCCTTCTTCATTTTCTCTAATTTGATCTCTGGTTTGCACTGACATTATGTTTTATTTTTAAAATTACTTGACATTCCCTTGAACCTGATCTGGGGAAGCCTTGCCATCCACATTAACGTGGGCTGAGGCAGTGGAGTCTTTGATGTAGCTGTGCTTCTGTCAATGATACACATTCATACAGCATTTCATCCACCACCAAAACTTGCTTATAAACCCTGATATGATAAGAATGAGTATTTCTATTTGTTTCCTTTATGCCTGCAATGTACTAATGGATATTCTATGTAAGAAACTGAACATATCATGCTATATCTCATGTCATCAAATATTGAAATTGATATTTTGGTGAATAATTACATTTTATCCTAATAATGATATTGGAGGATAATTATATTTTAATGGAAAAGAGTAGAGAGAGAATTTAAAGAATCAATTAACAGTCATAGAAATAGAAAGAACCAAGAAGAGTGGGAAGCCATTTTGAATTCATACAAATACTATTTTACCCCACCTTTTCCATGAATTCACATGTACTTCTGTTATTATTTTCACATCATTTATAATATGTAACTAGCTTATGTGCTATGTATTATGTAAACTTACTTTACAAACTATAGTTTATAAACAAATTTATTATCAGGTTTGTTTCTTACTAAATACTATAATATATATTTTTATTTTTTATTATTAAGAAATTTTCTATTCATTGTTCATACCAAACACAGATTCCCTTTTCCTCCCTCCTCCCACCTACAACCCATCCTCCATTTCTACCTCCTCCAAGGCAAAGCCTCCATGGGGAGTCAGCAGAGCCTGGTATATTCAGTTGAGGCATATCCAAGCCCTTTCTCCTGCACCAAGGCTGTGTAAGGTGTCCCATCATAGGCATTGGGCTCCAAAAACTTTGCTCATGCACCAGGTATGGATCCTAATCCTACTGCCAGGAAGCCCCTTATGCAGATCAAGTGACACAACTCTTTTGCTTATCCAGAGGGTCTAGTCCAGTCCCTTGGAGGCTCCACAGCTATTGATACACAGATCACAAGTTCCTACTAGTTTGATTTGGTTATCTCTGTACATTTCCCCATCATGATCTTGATGCCTCTTGCTCATAGAATCCCTCTTCTCTTTTGTCAACTGGTCTCCTGGAGTTTGGCCTGATGCTTGGCTGTGAATCTTTGCATCTGTTGTCATCGGTTACTGGATGAAGGCTCTGTGATGACAGTTAGGGTATTCACCAAACTGATTACCAGAGGAGGCCAGTTCAGGCACCCTCTCCACTATTGCTAGTAGTCTAAGATGAGATCATCTTTGTCGATTCCTGGGAACTTCTCTAGCACCCCTTTTCTCCCTATTGCCATGATGTCTCCCTCTATTATGGTATCTCTTTCCTTGCTCTCCCACTCTGTCCCTGTTCTAGCTCTAACCTAGATTCCCCTCAACCAAAGAATGCATAAAGAAAATGTGACACATATACACAATGGAGTACTACTAGTCAGCAGTAAAAAAATGACATTATGAAATTTGCAGGCAAATGGATGGAACTAGAAAATATCATCCAGAGAAAGGTAACCCAGACTCAGAAAGACAAACATGGTACATACTCACTCATAAGTGGATACTAGATGTAAAGCAAAGGATAACCAAATTACAACCCACAGGTCTAGAGAAGCTAGCTAACAAGGAGGACCCTAAGAGCAACACATGGATCACCCTTGGAAGAGGAAATACATGAGATCTCTATGAGTAAACTGGGGGTGAGGGATAATCAATGGACAGTAGTGGATGGGAGATGAGAATATAACATATATATATATATATATATATATATATATATATATATATACAAACAAATTTTTATAGATTTGTCTATTAAATAAGGTTTGTCTATTAGTGTTGGAAAGGAATCTAAATATGAAAATATTAGTTCCTCGAGAGAAAATAAGACGTCATAAAGTCAAAGGAACAATCTTTCATGATGACATATACCAGGGAAAATTCTGAAAATCTAAATAGTAAGAATACTTAATGAATTCTCCCTAAGAGAGCTCTCAATAACAACATCATATTTCAGAACTTCAGTATTATTTTTTGCTGTATAAACTTTAAATTCTGGGACAGAGTATATGGATTTATAAGCCATGATATTGAGAAGGAAATCATGTATGAGAAATTATCCCAGTGGTAGTTAGTTCATCATGTTTTGTTGAATATTTCCAGGTTAAGGACAATTCACTGCAAGCTATGGGACAACTTAAGAAGAGCCAGCAGCACTTTTCCACTGGTAAGGTCTTTCTGTGCCAAGGATATAATTGTTAGCATGAAGACACAACCAACACAATAGGAGAAATACTTATAAATTGTATATCTGATCATGGATTATATATGGAACATACAACAAATGAAATTTTAGGAGCAAGAAATCAAATATCTTGATTTAAATGGATAATTACTTTCAGAAAAAAGGCAAGCAGGTGCCCAGAAAATAGTCAATATTAATAATAATACTTGTGGGTTGTGACCACTTGGGATGGAATGACCCTTTCACAGAGGTCACATGTCATATACGCTGTAATATCAGATATTTATATTACAGTTCATAACAGTAGCAAAATTACAGTTATGAGGCAGCAATGAAAATAATTATGATTGAGAGTCACGACAACTTGAAGAACTCTATTAAAGGGTCACAGCTGGGAGGCTGAGAACCACTACCCTGGACTCTTCCCTTTAGCATTGTTTCTGAGTCAACAGAAGCCATCTTTATGGAAGAAGCCATAAATAATTCCTAAAGAGTTTCAATGTAAACTTGTCTTAAGCTTTGTTGTATACTCAAGCCTGAGTTAATTGTCAACGGGAATTTTTTTTTTTTTTCAAAATTGTTCTGTGCTAAAATTGGCTAAAATAAACTGCGTGGTGATAGACTACTCAGACTGAACCGAGTTTCACTTTTGCCTCTCAGATCATTCTGCAGGCAACAGAGTGTGCAGGGACCTCCACAAGAGTTCTTTGGAATGAAATAATGTTGTTTTCAAAATTAATTTGTTAAAAATCACAGTGTTACAGACTTACAGTTATATACTCAAATTTTATATACCAAGTTTTACAGAATTGGTATATAAATTGTTGTATGTTCCGGCCCCAGCAAGCAGGAGAACTTGGCAGCTTCAGCCATATGGTTCTGGTTTTATGGTCAATGATGCAAGAAAGAGGTTACAGAATCTCCTTCCATGACTGAGGAAAGCAACTGAGACCAGGCATGTGTCAGAGGTCTTTGCATGGAGGCCCAGAGAGGCCATTGTGTGAAGCTGTGAAGGTGAAGCCTGGATTGCCTTGGAGACCCCAAAATGTTGGAGGTGCCAGAGGGGTAAAACACATGCCAAGGGAAGTTAAAGACTGTGTAAGGAACCAGCCCAGGGGAAAAAGTGTGTTGCAATCAACAAAGATAAAAGGATTTGGAGATTTGAAGAGTATTTTGACATCAGACATAGAGGTACATATTTTGGTGTTTGACTAGCTAGTTGTCAGTCTTACTTTGATCCACTATTTCCTCATGGTGCTCCCTTTCCTCCCCTTTAGTAAGGTGATGTGTATTCTGTGTCATTTTATGTTTGAAGTATGTGATCACGTTTTCTGATTTTGATTTTTACAGGGTATTAGAGTTAAGAGATTGCCATAAGTCTCACAAGAGACTTCTAACTTAGGACTTTTAAAATAGTGCTAAGATTGTGATAGACGATGGAGACTTTTGAAGTTGCCTGAATTTGTGTTTGTATTATGATATGGCTACAAGCCTATGAGGGTCAGGGAGTGGAATGTGGTGATTTGAATAGGAATGGCCCCCATAGGCTCCAGTGTTTTGATTGCTTGATCATTAGAGAGTGCCAGAGGAAGGCCTTGTTGGAGGAAGTGTATCACTAGAAGTAGACTTTGGGGTTTCTAAAGCTCAAGCCAGGCTCAGTGTCTCCCCCATCTGGCTGCCTATGGATCCAGATGTAGAGCTCTCTGTTTCCTTCACCAATTCTGCCTGTCTGCTGCCATGTTTCCCATCACACTAATAATGGATTAAAACTCTGAAACTGTCAGATATCCCAAACGCTTTCCTTTAAAAGAACAGCTGTGGTCATGTTGTCTCTTCACAGAAATAGAAGACTGGCTAAAGAAGTCACAAAAGGTAAAGTGGAATTTTATTTTAGTAAACCAGAAAACTGATTTTTTTCAATATTTTAACTAATGTATGCAGATTTTTATTATATTGCCCATGTAAGTTAAAACTAGAACAATACTGGATGATGTAGGTAGCTGTTATATTTTTCATAAATTTAAAAAATATTTGTGAGATTAGAATAAAATTATGTCATTGATCCCTTTCATCCTTCCAAACCTTTCCATGAAATCCACCTCCTGTTCTCTTTCAAATTCATGCTTTCTTTTTTTAATTGTTGCTACATATATGTACATAAATACAACCTGTTTAGTCCATATAATGTTACTTGTTTTTATATTTTCAGGGCTGACGATTTGATAACAGGTAACCAATTAATGTGTTCTTCCCTTGGGGTGACTATTTCTCCCACTCTCAGTATTTTTTACTTGCTTGTAGTTCTTTGTCTAGATACCAGGCCTCTGGAGCATCTCCCACTCACATTAGCATGTTTATTTTATGGTTATTGTTCTGGTCATATTAAGGAAACTGATATTTTTAAACTATAGTAGTTTTCCTAGGCCTCATCTAACAGTGCAAGCAGGATAGACACTTAGAGCCAGTTGTTAGTTTTAAAATACTGGATAGGAGCAAAAACAAAGCAAGACTCATTCATGAGTTGGACATGGTGCTGCATTCCTGAATTCTCAGACAGCCTGGGTCCTGAGGTGTGACAGTAGAAAATTCTAGAATAGGTTAGAAAGCTAAGCAATCTTTGTCTCAAAGTGATATGAGAAATGGCTGGAATTATAACTCACTGATTCAGTGCTGTGTAGTATGATGAGACTTGAATTCTATTCACAGCATGACAAACCCTGATCCATGTCCTTCATTTGTAACTTTGTTTGTGTAGTTGTTTGTCTATTTGTTTATTTATTATTATTCAGAAGCCTCACTTCATATAGGAAATGGGTATTTTGGAGTATAGAAACACACACTTCCTGTCCATGAGTGTCAGTGAGAGAGTGATCCCAGGCTCAGGAAATGCCAACACATTGTAGACATGGGGTAGATGTGTGAAAAGTGCTATTTCTTTAGGAATAAGAACAATGATGCATGAAGTGCAGAGAAGAGCATTCAAAACATTAAGTGGGATAAACCTGTTCAAAATGATAGATTTACCAATGACTTAAAACACCATTGTAAAAAGTAAAATTAAGAGCCAGGCGGATCTCTGTGAGTTCGAGGCCAGCCTGGGCTACCAAGTGAGCTCCAGGAAAGGTGCAAAGCTACACAGAGAAACCCTGTCTCGAAAAACCAAAAAAAAAAAAAAAAAAAAAAAAGTAAAATTAGCTTTATTAAATGTAGCTGGGGTTTTCACAACAGTGGATGCATTTATCAGGGAGCAGACATTTTTACTACTGGATAGTAGTCTTAAAAGAGTGTGAAGGGAATTGGGATTCAGGAAGAGAATAATGCTGCCATGTATCTGCCTCTAAGGATGGAACTCAACTCTGATGCTTAGCGATAAAGGGAAAAAATCTATTGTCCTCTATCATTATTTCCCACTATTAATGGGTGAGAAATATAAACTTGTAGCACCAGGAGACAGTTACTAACATAGCAATAGTAGAAATTTGTGAAGCCTCATACAAGTATATTGTTTCCTAAGCTAGGTGCTTTTCCTCTGAAAAAAAAAAAAAAACAAACAAAAAATGGTTTATGTATGAAACATTTAAGTCCAGTCATGAATGTTATATTAAGTCTCTTAATGTATGAAATGATGCATCATTAAACATTCTAAAAGATTAATTTTGTTGTTTGCATATCAATGGCAGAGTCAATTGTATATTATTCAATTAATTGAAATATAATACTTGTTCTTTAAATGCTGAGTCTTGTGCAATGGTTTTATTATTTAGTTATTTACTTTTTTTGCAAAAGTGGGGGTTTGAACTCAGATTTTTGTAAATGCTAGTCTGTGTTATGAATTTTAGAGAAAGTATTTGTTTAACCATTCATTTTCTTTACTTCAAAAGTTTGAAAATTAATGATAGAGACATATTAATAAATGGTATACTTTAGAAATATTTCATCTTTATTGTTAATGTTACAGGATTTATAATAACTTAGAAGCCAAGACTCTGGGGGTGTCTATAATGTCATTTCTGCAGAGATTCAAGTAAGATTGGGAGACTCAATTTTATAGTGGGTGGTCCCATGCTATGGCCTGAGATCTCAAGAGGAAGACCATGGCTCATATTAGAAACGTAGGTAACTACTTAATGCTAGTAAAGTCATAATGATTGGAGGAGAACCTACAACCAGTAATTTGCTAAATCAGCATAATGCCTAACAACAATCTGTAAACATTTGCCCTTATACCCATAGATAAATGTAGTCTTCACCTTTCGTCATGAAAACTATTCTTTGTAACAGACAGAGACGACTAGAGAAAAACCACAACCAATCAAACTGCAGAGATGTGGAGTCCAGTTACACCTGATACAGCTATGAAAAGCAAACAAACAAGAACAACAAAAAGCCTGCACTTCAGGCTCAGCTCACAGAGTGGAAGAGAAGCAGAAAGGTTGTAGGAGACAGAGGATTAGGGAGTTTGCTCTGAGGTTTTGCCTCCTACTAAGATCAGAATATACATCTATGAAATCTCACCACTATGACTGTCCAAACATGAGCTGAGAAATGCACATGCTTAAGGAATCAGTGAAAAATCCCATGAGGCCTCAATTCTTTGGAAAAGAGTAAAAGCAACTGAGGAAAGGTAGAAATGGGAGAAATGTTATTCCCCAGGTAAGAGCACACTTATAGGTTTTCTAATGCTAAATGGTCAGCCCTAAAAACATACATACAATTAACACACAGATGAGCATGTTATATCTAGAAATATATATGGGTATCCATACACATACATATATGCATACAATAACAATTAGTAAAAAATGGGGCATGAATTTGAAGGAATGTGGGAAGGGGTATATGAGAAGGTTTGGAGGGAGAAAAGAGAATGAAGAAATATAATTATATTAAAATCACAAAATAAGAGAGGGGGGGGCACTAAGTGATTCCTAGCATTCATCTCTTTCTGAGCCCTGGCTGCAGATGTAATGTCATCATGGCTGCCCCAGCAGAAGGGACTGCCTCAATAAACCAAACTAAGTCCTCCCTTTCCCAAGTTCCTAGTCTTAAGAGCCACATGGGTTTGTGGGCATGTTTACACTAGTAGCGACTGCATTTGTTTGGTACAAGTTTCTGCTCTAGTTTATCTCCTTTTCTGTGTCAAAATACTCTGATAAAAACCAACTTAAGAGACAAATAGTTGCCGGGCGTGGTGGCGCACGCCTTTAATCCCAGCACTTGGGAGGCAGAGGCAGGCAGATCTATGTTATTTCGAGGGCAGCCTGGGCTACCAAGTGAGCTCCAGGAAAGGTGCAAAGCTACACAGAGAAACCCTGTCTCGAAAAAAAAAAAAAAAAAAAGAGCTGGGCGGTGGTGGCGCACGCCTTTAATCCCAGCACTCGGGAGGCAGAGGCAGGCGAATCTCTGTGAGTTCGAGGCCAGCCTGGGCTACCAAGTGAGTTCCAGGAAAGGCGCAAAGCTACACAAGAGAAACCCTGTCTCGAAAAACCAAAAAAGGAAAAAAAAAAAAGAGACAAATAGTTTACCACAGTTCATGACTCCAGGTCTTAATCCATTATTGTTGGAAAGTCACACCAATATATGCTTGAGACAGCTGGTCCAATCACAGACACATTCAAGAGCAGAAAGGGAATGAAGTGCATGCATGCTCAGTTCTCAGTTAGCTTTCTCTACTAATTTCTCATATGTAATTTAGGATTCCCTACCTAAGGATGAGTCTTCCCACATAACTGACAACCAAAACCATTCCTCATAGGGATACCTACAAACTGATCTAGGAAATACCTCATGGAGACTCTTCATAAAAATTCTACATATTTTCAAGATGTTAATTAAAGCTAACCATAATATCACCCACTGGTGATAACACTGAAAAAAATGGACGTTACAGAATAAAGCAAGAAGAAAATACCAAGGACACTGGTATTTTCAAAAATATGATGTTCTCTTCTGAGTGCACTGTAATACAATTTTCTTTGATTTTTTATAAAAACCCAGACTTTGAGGATGGAGGAATGGTTCAGTGGTTAACAGTAAGTACTGCTCTTTCTGAAGAACCATGTTCAGTATCCAGAACCCAGTCAATGGCTACATAAATACCTCTAACTCCAGCTCTAGGAGATCCAAGATCCACTTTTAGACTCAATAGTAACCTATGGTCACACATACACACACCCACACAAGTCCACACACATACACAAAATTCAAATATTTAAGAAACATATTATTTTTAATTAGTGTTGCTTATTTACAGAACACTGGTTTTATGGAGAAGGAGAAAATGCTATAGTTAGCATATTGCGAATACTATGATGATAGTAGGGAAAATGCCTATTCCTATTAGCTGTGAAATATGCTTGGCTTCTAGTAAAAAGGATCTCTTGAAGACAACACACTCAGCCTCCTGGGTCTGGAAAACCTAATGAGTTTTGCTAGCCTCTTCTATCTCTATATTAAGCATAGACTTAACTCACCTGTTCCTTCTAAACTCTGGGATCAGGATTCCACAAATTGGACACCAGTACATGGGTGACCCGGTTCTTTTTTTTTTTTTTTTTGGGGGGGGGTGTTTCCGAGACAGGGTTTCTCTGTGTAGCTTTGTGCCTTTCCTGGAACTCACTTGGTAGCCCAGGCTGGCCTTGAACTCACAGAGATCTGCCTGGCTCTGCCTCCTGAGTGCTGGGATTAAAGGCGTGTGCCACCACCGCCCGGCTGGGTGACCCGGTTCTAATGTGACATCACTGAGATGTGCCCTTCAAAGAAGCATCAGTCACTGTTGATGCATCTTGTCATTTTACTTCCTTCTATGGAAGCTGTTATATAACATACTAAATGTCAAATGATTGCCCACATTATAAAATTCTCCCCATTAGAGCGTTAGCTGAAGACTTCTGTGGTTTGACAGGGCCTGTATCCTTGTCGTAGCCTGTTGAAGAAAACATTGGAGTAGCATTTAATTGCTTTTTAGGCAGGTGCTCTAGCTTTATATTTTAGGATGCTTTGTTTCTGTCCTGGCAATTGAACCTAGGGTATCATACATACTACACATGCACTCTGCTACTAAATTATAATCATAGTCCAAAGTTGAAGTTATAAAGATGCTTTTAACTATGAGTGATTTCCTGTGATTTGCCTGAAACATAGTCATTTATGAAACAAAATTTAATAGTGCCATACATATTTGGCTTGAATAAATAAAAATAAGTATGCCTATACTCCCTAAGAGCATATGCTTTGATTTATTAAAAAACGACTTCACTCAGCATTAAAATGCCATTAATTTAGAAAATAGTGTTAAAAAGAACATTTGCTTAATTCTCCCAAAGAAAGAATATAATCCATTAAATCGCTGAGAGATAATTATGTCCATGTTTTTGAGTGAATATGAACGTAAAACATTGATTCTGGTCGCTGGAAAATACAGTGTAAAGGAAACCCTTGTTATCAAATACAGAAGACAATGATAGAAATAAAGACCAGTAGATACATAAGTTCTTTTTAGAAAGAGTAGTAGTTACTTCTTTAGCCCCTTCTCATTAGTTTCAGTTTGCACTTATTTATAACCATATCTAGGAAATGAAACACTTAATAAATTAAAGAGTGGAAATAGCTGGTTACAATGAGAATATATAGGTACAAAAATATTCTACTGAATATTGTAAATTCAAGGCTTGTTTGTATATAGGTCACCTTAAAAATGGTTTTGAAGGAAGCATAATGGTCCAGTGGATAATAGGGATGGTTAGGCATTCTTAGTAAACTCAGTTCAACCCCCAGGATCCAATGGTGGAAAAGAGAACTAATTCCTACACGTTGTCTTGTGACATCCAAACATACATCTCATACCCCAAATAAATAAATGTAAAAATAAATTAAAATAGTTTGATTAAACAGCAGACAATGCTGCAACATGATCGCTTACATTTTCACTTTAACTTAGCATGGACCACTGTGTTCACAGTCAGCAGAATGGCAGGTTCCAAAGCCTTTTGCCAAATGTGCCTAATAATCTGGACAAACACAGAGCTGTCCTTTGTAGCATCTCTGATGTTTTGTGAGATAGCTGGAGGCAAGAGGGATCCTATGATAATCTATTGCTTATTGACAGAGTAAAATATTTCTTTGATAAAGTAGTCAATATTTACTTCTTTCTTGATGAAGCCAAAGATGCTAGAAGCAAAAGCTATAATAAAATAATCTGTATGTGAAATCAACCCAAAGCAAGATGATGAGTAGGATTCTAGATTGCAAGTATCAATGTGAGGAGCCAACTATCAGGTTTTCATAAATTTTCTTGTGGCCATTGAAGTTATAAATAGATTGAACCCTGTTCAATTTTCACCTCATTATAAAGAACATGGTATACTTTAGGTAATAATGTGACTCATTTTAGAAAGATACTTTTATATTCTATACAGGAAGGGAGATGTGGAGTCTGGAGAGATGGCTCAGCACTTAAAAGTACTTTCTGTTCTTACAAAAAATTCATGTTTGCTTCCCACTACCTACAAGATGCTTCACAACCATCTGTCCATCTTGTTTCTGGGGATCTGATACCCTTTTATGTCACCCACAGGTACCAGACACACATATGGTGCATATATGTGTGTGTGTGTATATACATATATATATATATATATATATATATATATATATATATGTGTGTGTGTGTGTGTGTGTGTGTGTATGTGTGTGTGTGTGTGTGTATGTGTGTGTGTGTATGTATACAAAACACTCATGCATATAAAATAAAATAAATAAATTGTTTTTTAAAGAGGATTAATGTGGAATCAAAACTGAAAGCATACAATAAACAAATAAAAACTAAACAAAAACTTCCCAAAGGAAAGAAGGTAAAAGATAAAAAGATAAAGCAATCCTAAGAATAGAAAATTTTGTAGGACCTTGAAGTCAAAGAAAAAGTAAATAAAAAATAAACAAACAGAAACTTAAGGTACCACAGGAAACTGTATTGAGCATAACATTCTTATGAATCCCAAGGGCCTGCTATTCCTATGATCATACCTGTTGATTCACATACTTGTATTTGGTAGAGAAGTGAGACGTTAGGGTTACCAGACAATTTTGATTTAATAAATAGATAAATATTTTTTATTTTTTCTTTTCTTTTTTTTTAAATTTATTTATTAAATTTAATTTTACACATCAGCCACGGATTCCCTTGTTCTCCCCTGTCCCCTCACATCCCCCCTTCCCCCCAGCCCATCCCCCATTCCCATCTACTCCAGGGCAAAGACTCCCCAAAGGATTGAGTTCAACCTGGTAGATTCAGTCCAGGCAGGTCCAGTCCCCTCCACCCAGGCTGAGTGAATCAAGTGTCCCTGTATAAGCCCCAGGTTCCAAACTGCCAGTTCATGCACTGAGGACAGGACCGGGTCCCACTGCCTGGATGCCTCACAAGCACATCAAGCTAATCAACTGTCTTATTTATCCAGAGGGCCTGATCCAGTTGGGGGCTCCTCAGCTATTGGTTCATAGTTCATGTGTTTCCTTTCGTTTGGATATTTGTCCCTGTGTTTTTTCCAACCTTGATCTCAACATTTCTTGCTCATACAAACCCTCCTCTTTCGCGCCAACTGGACTCCTGGAGCTCCACCTGGGGCCAGGCTGTGGATCTCTGCATCCAGTTCCCTCAGTCATTGGATGGGGTTTGGCCAGGTGGCCTTTGAATACTTCAGAGATCTATTCAGAGGGCTGTAGATGTAACCAACCGTCTTATTAAATAAGAAACACAGAACCAACGTAAAACAGAAAGCCAAGAGGTCAGAGCCCAGAGCTAAAATCTCACCCTTCCTCCTGCGAGCTCCTAGCTTCCCCAAAGAGACCTATTTCCTGTCTGTCCTTCTTTTCATAGTCTTTTGTTCTGTCTTCTCATTGGTTGTAAACCTAAACACGTGACTGCCTCGTCGCTGTCTGTATGTACAGCCCCCCAGGTCTTAAAGGCATATGTCTTCAATGCTGGCTGTATCCCTGAACACACAGAGATCTATGGGATTAAAGGCGTGTGCCACCACCGCCACACTTTGTCTATGGCTCTAATAGCTCTGACCCCCGGGCAACTTTATTTATTAACATACAATTAAAATCACATTTCAGTACAATTAGAATACTACCACCTTTCTATTCTCTCTGTTTCATCGTCGTGACCAGCATGATTTATTCCAATAGGCATTTGGTTATTTAATTGCTCTGAGCAGGGATTTCCTCTATGGCTGCAGGAAAAGTTTGAACTGGATTTGCAATGGGGGCCTGCATGAGGCCCCTCTGGGAGTTTCCCGAAGACTGAGGCAAAGGATTACCCTGTCTGTCCTTTGTTGATCTACATTCCTTGGTCCAGTGTTTTCTTTTACTACACCTTCTGCATACTCCAGAAGGAAGGGGCATTCTGTTGCCATTGTTCCTTGAAGAAACATTGTTTCTAGGAATGACCTGTTTACAGTCCCTTTTCAAATGTCATTGCTTTCCACATCCAAAACATCTAACAATCCTCAAACCTTTTGAAATTGCTTCTCCTACCCACATATCATCATGCTCATCAGCCTCAACATTAACTGTGTCTCTAATCCAATCTTGCAAAGGTGCAGATCTTGCCTTTAATGGCCTGATTATTCTTTTGCATGCTGCATTCACATTCTCATTTTGGACTTAACCAAAATAGGATAGATAAGGGAATTATTTTCTCTAATTTGTCAAATACAAATGGACTAGACAGACATCATTTAGGTATCTGTTACCTGTATATATTGTATATAGTTATTGTACTTTTGTACATAGTTTTTCTTTTGTTAGTTATAACCTTTTTCTTTTTTTCTTTTTATTAAAATAGAAAAGGGGAAATGTGGTGGTATTCTAATTGTACTGAAATGTGATTTTAATTGTATGTTAATAAATAAAGTTGCCCGGGGGTCAGAGTTATTAGAGCCATAGACAGAGTGTGGCCGTGGTGGCACATGCATTTGATCCCATAGATCTGTGTGTTCAGGGATACAGCCAGCATTGGAGACATATGCCTTTAAGACCTGGGGGGCTGTACATACAGACAGTGATGAGGCAGTCACGTGTTTAGGTTCACAACCAATGAGAAGACAGAACAAAAGACTATGAAAAGAAGGACAGACAGGAAATAGGTCTCTTTTGGGAAGCTAGGAGCTCACAGGAGGAAAGGTGAGATTTTAGCTCTGGGCTCTGACCTCTTGGCTTTCTCTTTTACGTTGGTTCTGTGTTTCTTATTTAATAAGATGGTTGGTTACATCTACAGAGGGCCTGATCCAGTTGGGGGCCCCTCAGCCTTTGGTTTATAGTTCATGTGTTTCCATTTGTTTGACTATTTGTCCCTGTGCTTTATCCAACCTTGGTTTCAACAATTCTCGCTCATATAAACCCTTCTCTTTCTTGCTAATTAGACTCCCGGACCTCCACCCGGGGCCTAGCCATGGATCTCTGCATCCAGATTCCTCAGTCCTTGGATGGGGGTTCTGGCAATGGAAATATTTTTTATAATCAAAACATTGAATTGAAAAAGGTACATATTGTTGGAAAGGAAAAAGACATTGTGAGGAAAATTAGTGTCTCCGACTCCTCTGAATGCTAGGATTAAACAAAGACAAAATACTACCCTAAAATATTCTAAAAGATAAATTGAAAGTGTGTTTCCCATGTCACACTCTCGGGGCCTTAAGAGAGAGCAAAGATTTCTATTCTCAACATCGACAATGTTTAAAACACAGAGTAATTTGAATAAAGCTATGATATTTTAGTTTGATATTCCAAACAGAATAAACTCAAAACTGGAATAAATACAGATTAAATGCCCAATTTAAGAAATCATCCAGTCTTTCTATTTGTTATATCACTATTTTAAGGAAATTCTGAAAAATGAGAAATAATTCATACTAAGCATATTTTACCTAAATGTTTTTCTTGCTTGATTTTTATTTATGAAAGTATTAGAAACTGTATAATGCACTTGATAAAAAATACAAACTAGTAGAGTATAAATCACAACAAATAAGGTCTTGAGGCCAAAAAAATAATTCAACATGAAAATATTTAGCCTGGAAATATTGTTTCTGGCAGACATGATGGAGTAAAAGCCTGTGTTAAACTAGATTTAATAATCTGATTGCTAAATTTGTTATATGGTAAACATAGTCATTTCCTATTTTGCTCAATAACATGGGTATATTAAATAAAAGCTTCAAATTTTATGCCCTACTTAGAAAATATTTCTCTTTTACTATTAGAAATTGTCATATTGAACTGTTTTTCTTTCCAGAATTTTTCTCAATTATGTATCTCTGGACACACTTATGGAACATAGCTCGGTATAATTTATAATAACTTTGTTTTATTGAAGAAATTATTTGCACTAGTTTTCTTCTTTAGCTGCATCTTAAAACTAAATATAATAATAAAACATAATATCTGGCAAAAATCCTTTTATCTACATAGTATGGCTTCCAAATATCTGAGGAGACTTCAATGACATTTTAAATTGTGCTTCAGCAGGAAATCAGGTTAGAGAAAGAAAACAACGAGAACAATTTGTGTAACGTATGTAACTGTTTTTATCATAACTGAAAGCCAAGATGGGAACCAATGTGCCATTTAATAGTTGCCAGAGTCTCCCAGAAAGCTGAGAGTGAATAATCATTCACCTTTGAAATGATTGGGTTTGTGCCCCATGATTTAATTTCATCTTAACTTTTCTTACTGGTACACTGTCAAGGGAAGCCTTTCACCCGCATGAGTTCAAAAGACAAAATAAAATATGTAGACAAACCTACTGTTGCTTGCCATTTCCTTCCATGATTCTATTAGATCACAAGCCAAGTTTAAGAAACACTATATGTTATGTCACTTCAAATCCTCAGACAGCTTTTTCATGTGTGCTACAAGTTCTAAGGAGACACTCAAGTATATCATTATGTCTTGATTGATTCAAACATGCAGAAATTTACTTAAGTGTGGAGCAGATGGAGCCTGTCTTGGTAAAGCTATCCTGGAGTGCTGGAGCCATGATGAGCTCCCAGCTATAAGTTGTTCCTGGATGTCGTGGAAGAATTTTCATGGGTAGCTAGAAGGTGGCTTGCTGATCAGGAAAAAGTCTTTCCTATTTTCGCCAAACTAAAAGCAATAGGCACATATCCTCACTAAGGGAAGAAAGGAGCACCTAAACGCATATGTCCCTATGAATCCATGTTTTCAATGACTGAGTATTTGTGTGATATGTGTGTGTATTTGTGTGTAGGTTGATGCATTTATCTAATTATTCATTATCAATAAAAAATTGAGAGTCAGATAGTGAAGTACGAACCTAAATGATCAGAGAAGCAGCAGAGCAGCCACCAGTTACTTCCTGCCTCTCTGTTCCTTCATCCAAAAGGGCTCAGAGCCTCTTGAAATACTGTTTTACTACTTCATCATTCCTCCAAAACCTCTGCAGTTAATTGTGTTCAGCTAGTGGCTAGCTCCGCACTCTAATTCAAAACAAACTTTATTGTGAGAATGCAATCAAAATTTCACACACTTTCCCCTTTTGTGTAAATAAAAAGGGAAGAATTACATTAACAATGTTCAGTCTACTTGAATTTGGCAAATTCAAGGAAAATACTCCATTATTTATCCTATCTTGGTGAGTCCGAAGATTTGTACCTAATTCAGTTTCTGTCCTAACTTGCCTTACCTACCATTTTACCAAAACTATTTTTTATGTCTCTCAACCTTATATACTTTATACCTCTTTTATGAGTATCATTTCTGAACTTGGTAACAAGGAAAACTATAAGTATGACTACCTAGGCTTGCCTCCATCAGAGACATAAGAAAGATATACTATTACTTGAGTAAACAGGAAGTACAGAGCAAACAACTTACAAAACTAAGAAATAACAGAAACAGCTGGCTTCCTGGACAATCAGACAAGGGTCCACTGTAATGTTGGGGCATCCATCTTTGGCTTACAGGTCTTGAATATCTGACAAACTTTTCTGTGGGGCAGGAAATTGGAAGGACTGTCCCATCTTGTCTTGGCAATGTTTATCAGTAACTTTGTGTCCTGCTTGTCCAATTTGGACAGCATACTGTCAACAGTCAAGGAAAGGACAGTTCCCCCACCCACAGGCTATCTTTTATCACAACTCCAAATGGAGTTGCTTTGATGCCCATCATCTTTTCTGAAGTATACTGGTGCTGCAAAGAGCAGACATGTTTCAGTATCATAAAAAAAAAAAATCTTATAGTATTAAAACATCTTAAATGTCATGCTCTACAGATTTCTAATGTGTTTGAATATCACATGTCTATCTAAAATATATCTGTTTGACCTTGAAAACATATGTAACATGACTGCAAGTTTGATTGTAGTAGTTAACTAACTGCTAACCTGCATTTATTATCCTAAATAATTTGTAATAATAACTTTCAAGAACTAAAAATTTACATTATATTGTTAAATGAGCTGTATAAGTACAACACCTTAAACAAAAGTAGAAATGTATGTACAGCATGATCTAATAAAAATAACCTTAAACTTGTATCAATATACAAAAATCTTTTTAAAAGATTAAAAATATAAGCAATTGAACAGTAATCTCAAATTTGTGTTAATATGTATAAATCCAAACCAACTTAAAATGTTTAAGACTAGTAGTTGATTATTTGGTTTAAAAGTAGACTCTACGCTTGTATCCTATTGTTTCTATATCCCCACTTTTTTTTCTTTTCAGAACTAGATCCCTGAATCTAATCTCTCCTATTCAGCGTTTTTTCTGACCATTACCTATAACAACTTGTAACCAGCTTCCCATAACAATGACAAAAATCCCTAATCCATTGAATAACCAAAAACCACCCAAGCTCTTGAGAATGGGGGTATCTTAGTCTCAAAATTGCTTCCTATTGTCTGGAGAGTGCTGGCATCTCTAGGGGACTCTGATAAAACTGGGATCATGGTCAAGTGCTGGGAAAGCTAGCTGTATCATTGCTTGTCCTGTTTCTGTGTAATGGGAAAGTGTAGAGCTTATCAGAAGTCCTGGCTGGAGTGGTGCATGAAGCTGGAACAGCTCAGCTAGCCTCTGTGAAATGGTCCTGAGCCGTTTGTACTCCGAAGTTGGTCTCTGGGTGGTGTTTGTCAGCTTAGTCATGACACCACAATCCAGGTGGAATCATCCCTGTAGGCCCCATCCTCCTTTTGGAGACTTCAGAGGTCACTGTTAGGCATAGTCATGGTTCACTGCAGAAAACAAAAACATTTTAAATGCCATATGCACCAGATCTTGAAGATGTTAAAAAAAAAAACATACTTTGTTAAGTATATCCAGAGTACAAAACTTGTAATTCTTAATTACCTGTTAGATACTCAAACACCAAATCATGTATAGGAAGACAGAGTAAGCATTTTCTAAAATTAGTAAGTATTCTATATGACCATTAATATCATGATAGAAAGTTTTATATTATATATATATATATATATATATTATAAATTGTGAGATATTATTTATACCTTCAGAAAAATTTTAAAGAGTCAAAAGAAAACCAAATGAATATGACATTAGTGGCAATAGCATAGCCCACTAATCTTTTTTCTGTCCCATATCAGGTGGCTCTCTGACATGGGACAGAGATTTTGGATTTTCCTTTAACACGCATGCTTGGCTTTAGAGACACAAATTGCCACTCTCCAACTCCAAATCCAGCTTTAACTTTTAATTAAACTGGGACTACTAAAAGACCATTTGTATTATGGGTCTGATGAGTAGAGCAGAAACAAATATTTGTGAAGATTTGTGGAAGGTTATCCTATTGGAAATGTGATATATCATTAGGCCAATTTACTCTTTTTCTTGGGACATTTTCTTTGGATGATTCTCTCATTTATTCAGATGTCTCCTTAGTCCAGCGGTCTTCAGATTCCTCAGTTAGATGCCTAAATTCCCCTGAAAAGACAAAAACAAACAAACAAACAAAAACAAACTGTTCAATCATAACTATAGGGAGGTTCCTTTTTGGAAGATTATATCTGATCAAATGAAAACTATTTTTACTCTTGTATGTTAGTTTAGATAGAATGGTCATACTGGTTGATGAACTATCACCTCTTCTAATCAAGAGGTCTCTCTTGTTCAAGACTAATCTTTATCATTTTGATGGTAACCATAGTCATTCTTCTTCTGTGAAAACAAAGGAAAACCTCTTCCTCAGTGTAACACATACCTTGGTATCCATGCTGAGGTCAGCACATCTTTATACAGGCTGATTTAACTCAGCAGTCTTTTCTATTATATAGTGTCTCTCCTCAGCTGTCATTTCTTTCTCATAGTATTTAAAAAATTTGAAGTAAATAAACCATTATGTAATCTATCTCTGGGAATTATTATTACCCTTTTTTGTTTATTAGGCATATCTTTTAGAGTACAATTAGATCTTTCTATAATTGCTTGCCCTGTAGGATTGTGTGGTGTACTTGTAATATGCTTTATATTGTAATATGCTAATACTTGTTCTTTTACTAGAGACATATACTGGAGCATTGTCTGTCTTAATTTGTACAGGTATCTCCACAATGACTTTCTAATAGATGCCTAATTACAGAATCAGCCATTGCAGAAATAAAAGCAGATGCCCATTGAAATTCTGAATATATATCTATGGTATGGTGTACATATTTTAATTTTCCACAGTCTGCAAAATGAAACACATCCATTTGCCAAATTTCATTCATTTGAGAACCCTTTGGGCTACATCCTGCATGTAGTAGAGTTTAGGTATACCAATAACAAGTAGGACATTTCCTGATAATTTCCTTTGCCTGTTGCCAAATATTAGAAAAATATTTTTTCAAACCATTGCTATTAACATGATATTTCTTATGAAATTTTGAGGCTTCCAGTACATTTCCTACCAATAGCTGATAAATTTCATCATTACTTGAACTAGAGGCCCTGGTAGACCTGTATGGGATCTGATACACATTATATACAATGGGTGATTTCTATTTCTAGTTATTTCTTTTAATTAAATAAATAACAGAGTTAATTATGAATCATCTGAAATAAGTTCAGTAGTTTCAATATATAAAACAACACTTTCTGCATATTGAGAGTCAGTAACTATATTAAGAAGTTCTACCATAAACCCCATCCAAGGACTGAGGAACCTGGATGCAGATGTCCATGGCTAGGCCCCTGGTGGAGCGATGGGAGTCTAATTAGTGAGAAAGAGGAGGGTGTATATGAGCGAGAATTGTTGAAACCAAGGTTGGATAAAGCACAGGGACAAATAACCAAATGAATAGAAACACATGAACTATGAACCAAAGGCTGAGGGGCCCCCAACTCGATCAGGCCCTCTGAATAGGTGAGACAGTCGATTGGCTTGATCTGTTTGGGAGGCATCTAGGCAGTGGTACCAGGTCCTGTGCTCATTGCATGAGTTAGCTGTTTGAAACCTGGGAGTTATGCAGGGACGTTTGGCTCAATCTGGGAGGAGGGAACTGGACCTGCCTGGACTGAGTCTATCAGGTCGATCCCAGTCCTCGGGGGAGACCTTGATCTGGAGGAGGTGGGAATGGGGGGTGGGCTGGGGGGAAGGAGAGGGGGGCAGGAAGGGAGAGAACAAGGGAATCTGTTGCTATTATGTAGAACTGAATAGTATTGTAAAATAAATTTAAAAATATGATAAAAAAATTTTAAAAAAATAAAAAAAATCTAATAATACTATGAGAATAGCATATATTTCTGACTTTTTTTTTTTTTTTTTGACTTTTTGAGACAGAGTTTCTCTGTGTAGCTTTGCACCTTTCCTGGAACTTGGTTTGCAGACCAGGCTGGCCTTAAACTCACAGAGGTCTGCCTACCTCTGCCTCCTGAGTGCTGGGATTAAAGGCATGAGCCACCAATGCCCGGCTGCTTCTGACTTTTGAATAAAATCAAAAGGGCTTTGAGCCACTTTACTTAAATTCCCTGACTTATAACCTACCCTTCCTCATTTATTTGCATCAGTATAAATTGTAAAGTCTCCAGAAATTGGTGTTCCTTATACAATGTTAGGAAGAGTCCAATTAGTTGTCTCTATAAACTTAAGACTCTTGCTTTTGGGATATTTGTAGCTGATCTCTTCCCCAAAAAACTACTGCAAGCTATTTGCCAATGTTCATTTTCTGTCCATAATGAGGAAATTTCAGTATTAGTAAAAGGTACCACAATTTCCCCTGTGTATATTGCTGCTAATTGATGATATCTTAATTTTTCTTTCAAGATTAATTAAAAAATCTTGTCTACATAGGTCACTAATTTTTTTACTGTGTGTGGTAAAAAATAGCCATTCCGAGATTTTATCTCCTCTTTGAATTAAAATTTCAGTAGGAAAATGCATAAAAGCTAAAATACCTAGAATACCACCAAGCTGTAGATTCAAATAATGCACAGGTGCATCCCCTAATTTCTTTTATATGAAAGCCAGTTCTCTCTCAGCCTCAGTTGATAATTTTCTTGAATTATTTAATTCCTGGTCACCTTGTATGCTTTGAAATAAATTACTTAGTTCTTGAGTTGTCAGTCCATTGGTGGGCCATAGCCAGTTAATATCTCCCAACAATTTTTTAAAATCAGTAAGAGTTGTTAATTGATCTTTCCTGAATTGTACTTTCTGTGGATGAATTTTTTTATATATCTATCTTATGTCTTAGGAAATTAATAGAATTTCCATTTGGATTTTTTCAGGAGCAATTTCTAATTCCCAATAAGGCAAAATTTTCTTTACTTCTTCAAACATTTTCTCTAAGGTATCTGCATCTGAATCAGCTCATAAGATATTATTCATATAAATCATAGATTGAGGAAACTAATTATGAATAGTTCCAATGACTATTATATAAAATATTGATACAATGTCGGGATGTTTAATATCCCTTTGGGAAGATTTTTCCACAGATATCTTTTAACAAGCTGGGTATTATAAGTAGGCATTGTGAAGGCAAATTTTTCTCTGTCCTATTCTTGCAAAGATATAGTAAAAAAGAAATCTGTTAACTCAATCACTATAATAGACAATCCTTTAGGTAATAGAGTAAGCAAGAGAATTCTAGGCTGTAAATAGCCCAAAGGCTGAATCACCTTAGTAATAGCTCTTAGATTTCTTACCATTCATTGTTTTCCAGGTTTATTTTTAATGACAAATATGGAAGAATTCCAATGACAGGTCAATTCTTCAATACGTTGAGCATTAGGTTGCTCCTGTACTAGCTGTTCTACTGCCTGTAATTTTTCTGATATCAAAGGCCATTGTTCCACTCAGACAGGTTTGTAAGTTAACCATTTGAAAGATAGGGCTCTTGGTACCTCTGAAGGATCAGGAGCTGTTGTGCCATGTTTATGTATGACCTGAATGGTCAGTGACTGTTCTTTATAATATCTTTTACTATTCTTCTCAGAACCATATGATAGTTTATGATTTGTTTGTGAGATTGGAGAACTGTTAATTTGGGTATTCCATTGCTATAACAATCACGACCCATAAAATCATTGTTATGTTAGCCACATAGGACTTTAATTTTTCTCTGTCCTTCCAGACCTATACATTTGACTCATCTTGCACTTTGATTTACTTAGATAAATTTACATTTCCTAAAAGATGAATATTTGCCTCCTGAAGAGGCCAAATTGGATTCCAAAATTTTGGTGCAATTATTATTATATCTTCCCTCTATGTTTACCAAACCCTTAATTACATTTCAATTTAATTAATATTCTTAACTTTGGTCTTTGATCAATTATAGAAGTTTGCCAAAATATTTGCTTATGGTTTCTCCTGGAAATTTTGTTTTATCTTCTAGAGCTGTTCTGTCATTCAGAGCAGTATAGTTTTCTATAATTGGCATTAAGACTTCTACTTGTTCTATGGAGGCATTTCCTTAATGCTGACAGGGAATGATTTAACCAAGTTTGGTACAGGGGTCTGAGAGAGGCCCCTAAGGCATTCCAAGGTGGCAGAGGGTTACTTTGCCTGTCCCATGTTGATCTGCAATCATTAGTCCACTAATGACCTTTGTCACACATTCTGCATATTACAAAAGACGGTGGCCTTCTGTTTGGATTTTCTCTAGGAAAATAGCAACAACAACAGCAACAAAAATTGTTTCTAGGAACACCTGAATCACCTTAGTAATAACTCTTAGATATCTTACCATTCATTGTTGCCTACAATCCCTTTTCAGATGAGCTGGTTTATCACAATTAAAACATCTAAACCTTTATTTTTCATATAAATTTTACCAATCACTTTTCCTATCCAGGTATCAGCATAAGCATAAGATCCACTATCAGTTGTATTTCAATCCAGTCATCTACGGATGTTGATCTTGCCTTAAAGGCCTGATCACCCTTTTACATTCTGAATTAGCATTTTTTAAAAGCTAAATATTCAGTTATTATTTGTCTAACTCCTGGATATGATATCATTCCCTTTACTTGATCTGAAATCAATCTTTGTTAAAAAAATCAGTGAAGGCTTCTTTGGGACCTTGTATAATTTTAGTAAATGGCTCATTCCTTCTTGTGGAATGCTTAAGTTCTAAGTGGCCAATGGATTTAAAATCTGCTTCACAAAATGTGAATGCATATCATTTGAAATGATTGCTTCCTCATATCTTTTCAAATCTAGCATTTCTATAGGACCCCAGTTAACTTCTAAATAATCTTGGGAATGCCTATCATCTGGTGGTCATTCTTTAACAGTAAATGGATAAATTAAGGTTGGTTGTCTAATAACCTTGGACCCCTACTCTTCAGTATCAAAATGCAATGTTGTGGTAACTTCTGCTCTAAAGCCCTCTGTCTCTGTGTGAATACCTTTCTTAGGTCCATTATGCTGCCTTTCTAAGTATTTTGTATTTCAGTTATTTTTTTTTTCACTTTCGGCACTGATATCAAACAACTTTTTTAGAGATAAACAAGAATTACCAAAATGATAATTGACATTATGTCAATCCCAGCTAAGGGATTATCCCTTCCTTTAATTGTTCCATTTTCAAACCAACCATTGTGGAGTTATACAGAGACCTAACTCTGTGCATAACATTCCCATTTTTTTAAAAAAAAATATTTCCCATTTTTAATGTGGGGAAAAACATCTTTTTTTTTTTTTTTTCTAAAATAAACTAATTCGCCCCTTCAAGAATTCGCTTCGCTGGCACCGACGGTGAAGTTGAGGCCGGCTGTCACTGCGCAGCATAGTTGGTCAGAAGACACAGATGGTGCACAGCCTGGCTGAGGGCAGCTGCAGCTACTTTTGAAACTGTGAGCTGAGAATATGCCGCAAATACTTAGACAAGATGTCCGGTTCAGGCTCCCACTACTAAGAGTCTTCGCTAGGATCAAACTCAAAGATCCCCAGGTTCCACTGCATTAGGTTTCTACATCTCCGCCGACATGCACCCCCCCACCCCAGTTCTAGTCTTCTCTCCCAGCACTCTCTCTTTCCATCTTCCCCCACCATGCCTGATCCTGACTGTCCTCATACCAACCTGCCCCCAGGCTACTCTCAATTTCTTTTCCATTTCTGCTTCTCACTTCCCAGAGAGATCCATGTGCCTCACCTCCACCCATTGAATCTTCCTGTTACTTAGCCTCTCTGGATCTGCAGATTTTACCATGACTATCCTTTACTTAACAGCTAATGTGCACTTATAATTGAGTACATACCATTTGTATCTTTTTGGGTCTGGGTTACTTCACTCAGGATGATTTTTTTTTCTAGTTCCATCCATTTTACTGCAAATTTCATAATGTCGTTGTTCTTAGTAGTTGAGTAATACTCCATTGTGTAAATGTACCGCATTTCGTTTTATCCATTCTTCAGTAGCAGGACATCTAGGTTGTTTCCAGTTTCTAGCAATTTTGGATAAAGCCGCTATGAACATAGTTGAGCAAGTGTCCCTGTGGTAGGATGGAGAGTCCTTTGGGTATATGTTCAAGATTGGTATAGCTGAGTCTTAAATAGATTGATTCTCAATTTTCTGAGCAATCTTCATATTTATTTCCATAGTAGCTGTGCAAGTTTGTACACCTACCAGCAGTGTAGGAGTGTTCCACTTGCATTACATCCTCACTAGCATAAGCTGTCACTTGTGTTTATTTTAGCCATTTTAACAAGTGTGACATGGAATTTCAAAGTAATTTTAATGTGTGTTTCTCTGGTTGCTAAGGATATTGAATACTTTTTTTTAGGTTCTTCTTCATCCTTTAAGAGTCCTCTGTTGAGAATTCTCTGTTTAAGTCTGTACTGTATTTTTAATTTGATTATTTGGTTTGTTGATGTCTAGTTTCTTCAGTTATTTATATTGGCTATTAACCCTCTATCAGATATGGAGTTGATAAAAGTCTTTTCTCATTCTGTGGGCTGCCTCTTTGTCCTACTGATGATGTCCTTTGCTCACTGAAGCTTTTCAGTTTCCTGGGGTCCCATTTATAAATTGCCAATTTTAGTGTCTGTGTTACTGGTGTTCTATTCCAGAAGTTGTCTTCTGTGCCAACGTGGTCAATTTTATTCCTCAATTTCTCTTCTGTCAGTTTCAGTGTATCTGATTTTATGTTGAGGCCTTTGATCCAGTTGGACTTGAATTTTGTGCTAGGTAGTAGATATGGATCTATCCACATTTTTCTACATGCTGACATTCAGTTAGACCAGCACTGTTTGTTCAAGATGCTATCTTATAGACAGTCTGTATTTCTACTTTCTTTAACAAATATCATGTCTTCATAGGTATGTGGACTTTTGTCTTAACCTTCAGTTTTATTCCATTGATCAATCTGTCTATTTTTATACCAATACCATTTTTATTAATATAGCTCTGTAGTACAGCATAAAGTCAGGGATGGTAATACCTCTGGAAGTTCTTTTATTTAAGGATTGTTTTAACTATCTTGGGTTTTATTTTTTCCATGTGAAGTTAATAATTATCTTTTTAGTGTCTGTAAAGAATTGTTTTGGAAATTTGATAGGGATTACAATGAATCTGTAGATTGCTTTTGGTAAGATGGCCATTTTTACTATGTTGATCCTACAGATCCATGAACATGGAACATCTTTCCATCTTCTGATATCTTCTTCAATTTCTCTCTTCAAAGACTAGATGTTTAATCATACAAGTCTCTCACTTGCTTGGTTAGAGTTACATCAAGATGTTTTATGTTACTTGTGGCTATTATGAAGCCAAAATTTTTTCCCAGTCTGTTTGTCCTTTGTATATAGGAGGGCTATTGACTTTTTTAGTTAATATTGTATCCAATCACATCACTACATGTGTTTATCAGCTGTAGGAGTTCCCTGGTAGAATTTTTGGGGTTGTTTATGTATACTATCATATCACTTTCAAGTAGTAATACTTTGACTTCTTCCTTTCCAATTTGTAGCTTGATTTCCTTTAGTTGTCTTATTGCTCTAGCTAGGCCTCCAAGTACTGTATTAAATAGATGCAGAGAGAGTAGACAGCCTTTTCTTGTTCCTGATTTTAGTGGAATTGCTTTGAGTTTCTCTCCATTTAATTTTTTGTTGCTATAGGTTTGTTGTAAATTACCTTTATTATATTCTGGTATGTCCCTTGTATCCCTGATCTCTCCAAGACTTTTATCATAAAGGGGTATTGGACTTTGTCAAAGGCTTTTTTCAGCATCTAGTAAGATGGTCATGTGATTCTTTTCTTTCAGTTTGTTTATATAGTGGATTACATTGATTGATTTTTATATGTTGAACCATCCCTGCAACGCTAAGATGAAGCCTACTTGATCATGTTGGATGATCTTTTTGATGTGCTTTAGATTCAGTTTGCCAGTGTTTTACTGAGTATTTGTGCATCTATGTTCATGAGGGAAACTTGTCTGTAGTTTGATTTCTTTGTTGAATGTGTGTGGTTTTGTTATCAGGGTGAATGTGGCCTCATTAAATTAATTTGGCAATGTTCATTCAATTTCTGTTTTGTGGAATAATTTGAGGAGTATTGGCATTCTCTCTTTTCTGAAAGTCTGTTAGAATTCTGCACTTTTGACAAGTTTTCCCTAGGCTCTTCTTGGTTAGGAGACTTTTAATGTCTGCTTCCTTATCTTAGTGGATATAGGTCTGTTTAAATTGTTTGATTTTTTTTTTATCTTGGTTTACTTTTGGTATATAATATCTATCAAGAAATCTGTTCATTTCCTTTATGTCTCCAATTTTGTGGAGTGCAGATTTTTAAATTGTGATCTCATTATTCTTTGGATTTCCATGGTGTCTATTGTTGGGTCTCCCCTTTTCATTTCTGCTTTTACTAATTTGGATAGTCTCTCTCTGTCTTTTATTTAGTTTGAATATTTTTTTCTATCTTTAATTAATTTATTTATTTTCTCCATTTTTTTATTGTCTTTTCCTGGATTTCTTTAGGGTATTTATTAATTTCCTCTTTCATCTTCATAAAGTTAGTTTTGAGGTCATTTTCTTGTGCATCAGGTGAGCTGGAATTTTCAGAGCTTGGTGGAGTAGGATAACTGGGCTCTGATGATACCAAATTGTCTTGGATATTGTTGGTTGTATTCTTACACTGTCATGTTGGTGTCTGAGTTTGGTGTGATTATCGGACTAGGTACCAATATCTGAGTCTTCATTGTTGGATGAGCGTTTTATTACTTGGTTTCTGATCCCTTTTCTTGTCTTCTGGCTAGGCTGGTCTACAGTTGAGTTGAGAGTCTCCACTTCAGTTGGGTACTGGAGTTCTGATAGTTTGACAATACTTTGTGTTTCTGTTTTAGTTTTATGATTATAATTACAATATTTCTCCCTTCCCTTTCTTCCCTCATAACATTCCCATTTATCCCTCCTGCCCTTAATCAAATTTGTAGCCTCTTTTTTCACTAATCATTATTACATGCATGTATGTATATTCTTATATATTCCTAAATATAATCTCTTTATTCTTTATAACTTTGCTTATATGTATCTTCTTTTAACAGAATATATTCATTTTGTTTGTTTGCAGTATTTATTATTAATAAATGAGAATTAGCGCTGTACAGACACCTCAGGAGATAAAGTACTTGCTGCTTTAATATGAGGATTAGAGTTCACATCCTATTATGATTATGAAATGTAGATGAACATAGTAGCATATCTGTAATCCTAGCACTCCAAAACCAAGGATATAATATGGTGGTATTTTATTTGTACTGAAATGTGATTTTAATTGTATGTTAATAAATAGTTGCCCGGGTATGGGGGGTGATCAGAGCTATTAGAGCCATAGCAAAAGCGTGGCAGTGGTGGCGCATGCCTTTAATCCCAGCACTTGGTAGACAGAGCTAGGTAGATCTCTGTGTGTTCAAGGATACAGCCAGCATTTGAGAAACATGCCTTTAATCACAATCCCAACCATAGAAGACCTGGAAGTCTCTACAGATAGGCAGTGACGAGGCAGTCATGTGTTTGGGTTTACAACCAATGAGAAGGCAGAACAGAAAGACTATATAAAGACAAACACAGAGGAAGTAGGTCTTCTTTCAGAGAGGTCTCTTGGCTTAAGAGACTAGCTGCAGCAGGTGGTAAGGCTCTTAGCTCTGCTCTCTTGGCTTTCTTCTTTGCTTTGGTTCTGTGTTTCTTATTTAATAAGACGGTTGGTTACATCTATAATATACAAGCATTATCAGCTAGTTCTGTCAGTGAGAGACCCTACCTAAGTTAATAAATTATAGAGTAGTTGAGGGATGCATCCAATATCAACCTCTGGCTTCTACACATATGTACATGCATACTAACACATGTGGGCTTACACACACACACACACACACACACACACACATACACACACACACGCGCACACACCATGCATATATATATGTTGCACAATAACTTCTGAAAAGATGCTGTGTCTGAGAAGACTAATTGACTGAATAGAATTTCAGCACTGTGGCAAGATTGGAATATCACAGGTCCAGAGGTTAATTACTTTATAAATATCTGGAACTGTCATTCCTTGCCCACATCTGTGTCAGAGCTAGTATACTGTGACAAATGGAAATATTTTAGAGTCTATTAATTTGGCAGACTACTAACTTTCACCAATACAAATCTAAAAATTATTGTGAGATATCATCTTGTACCTGTAAAACAGCTTCTCCCATTTTACTGTAACTGCTTCTTTGATATACTCACCAATATATTTTAAATTTGCCTTGATTTTTATTTTTTTTTTTGTTCTGTAAAAGTATAAAAACTTCACAAAACCACTTTGTAATATGGACTTTGGGGTAATCTGAATCTATGTTCCTGGTCCATGGTCATTCAACATGGCTACAGAGTAAACTATCTCTTATTTTCCTTAAGATGAGAATTGTATCTTTGCATCAAGAGATACATATTCCAAATACATATACATAATGAAAACATACTAAGAAAAATGAACTAAAGAAATTCAGTCACCCTTTCACTTTAGTAGACTTCTGTTACCATCACACCGACAGCACAGATTTCTTAAAATATTAAGACAACATTCAAATGAAGAGAATGAGATGTATGCATACTGAGTATCAACTGTACTGCACTCATAACCTGGCTCTAATCTTCATAAAAGAACTAAAAAGGTATTTTGAATGTCATTCTACATATTAATTTCTGGTAGGATTTTACTTTCCTTCATTCAAAATGGCCTTTCTCTATGATTGAAATCACTATTGTATTTCTACAGAGCACTTTAGAATGATATTCTTCCTTCAATTTTTGAAAGGGTATTCATTACTTTCTACACTCATAGTATGCTTCAATCTCTAAATTTTACACATCATGAAGTGTGTATCTTATGGAACAACAAGGTTAAATGTAATTGCAAACTAGACTCTTGGTTTTGTATAGAATTCCAACTTCCTGTATTAGAAAAAAAAAGTAAAAAAGAAGGATGATGTGGGGATCTACATTGAAATAATGATATCTAAACAGAGAAAGAAATAAACAAGGAATAATGGAAACATTGTGTTCCATTCCCCCCTAAACTCAGTGTTCCCAACATGTACTGACAGTTGGGTTTTTATTTTGAACAAAAAACTTCAAGTCTTCATGTAGCAAACAACTCAAATAAATAAGAATGTTAGTGAATTTTAGCACATTTAAAAAAATCAATCAGATCCTTCTGGCATAAGGGAACAACTGACTCACTTCACTGAAGTGACTGAACTAGGACACTGCTTAATAAATTGCCATTTGTACTTAGGAAATGGCAACAAAATGATGTCAGGGTCCTGGAAACGTGGAATTTAAAAGGCCAGCAACATCAGGCAGGTAATTTTTCTTTGATCATCAGTAAATGAGCTGAGAGCTATGGAACTAGGCTTTTAGAGGAACAGGACAAAGATTTGGTGCTTTATCTACCACTCAGCATCTTTCATGTTCCAGAACAGGGTTACTTTACATTGACTACTTCATACCGATTGTTCAGTTGATTAGGAATTCACTTTCCACACTTTCCTACCAGTAGAATGATCCTGTTTCCCAGGTAGCTGTACTTCTCTAGAATAAAGCAATAGCCAGCAACTTTAAACAGTCCATAGATCATTTCCATAATGAATTGTTATTTTTACCAAGACAGAGATTTCAGAATAAACACTCAGAAGTTCTGGTTTGGCTCCAAGTATACATGTAGCTAGAGTTTTCCTGCCTTTCCCACAGTCAGGACAAATCTCTCTCACCCGCCAGCCCCACAGCCACTCAGACCCAACCAAGTAAACACAGAGACTTATATTGCATACAAACTGTATGGCCGTGGCAGGCTTTTTGCTAACTGTTCTTATATCTTAAATTAATCCATTTCCATAAATCTATACCTTGCCACGTGGCTGGTGGCTTACCGGCATCTTCACATACTGCTGGTCATGGCGGCGGCTGCAGTGTCTCTCCGCGTCAGCCTTCCACTTCCCAGAATTCTCCTCTCTCCTTGTCCCACCTACTTCCTGCCTGGCCACTGGCCAACCAGTGTTTTATTTATTGACCAATCAGAGCAATTTGACATACAGACCATCCCACAGCATATACATGCACCTAAGATATCAATGAAAAAGCCTTCTACAACATTGGGTTCAAATGTGACATGAGGCTATGTTGGGTGGGTGTCTTAGCCTTAACCATGTTGCCTGAAACAAAGATATAGAGTAGACACTGGCCTCTGATCTTAAATCTCATATACTTACTCTAATCTTAAATCTCACACAAGCTGTTATTTATGCACTGAGCTGAAAAATTTATGTTACGATTATTAGATAATAAAAAAAAAACTTTTGTGATTAAAAATCCCAACCAGATATTTTCTTTTGGTGCACAGTTCAACAAAAAAACAGAGTTTGTTTTGTTATTGTAAATTACTTACTGTGTCTAAGAGACAGAAATAAACTGCTAGTGTAATTTCTTCAATATTAACAAGGAATTTTCATGAATAACAAGTCTCTCTGTTTTTATGGTCACAGAAACTATTGACAGGGAATAATCAGTCACCTGATTTAAGCACCCATTTCAGCTCATTGCACAACTGGTCATTTTGTATTTTTTCCCCTCAGTAATTCTTACCTTCAGATGTCCAATGGCAATACTGGAAGTTTGTACTATAATGACAACCATTATTCTCTGTAACTTCTCTTGGTTGCTGAGTTCCAGAGCTGTGAGCTAAAGGACAACACTTCCTGCTACATGGGCTATTGATCATTTGAACTGTAGCTAATCCAATTGTGACAGTTACTTGTGTGAATTACACAATAGACTTAAATAGTTTCTAAATGTAAGGAGGTTAAATAACTCATCTCATTGTCATGTTGACTGTATCATGAGATAATATTTTATATTGTGTTAAATAAATATATTACTAAACTGACCTTACCAATATAGTTCATCTTTTTAATATAGCCACTAGAAAACAACATAGCATAAACATTTTCACTTGTGAACAATATTAAGTTTTTCATACAGTTTCATATTAACGTTTATCTGATATCTGAAAGACACGAGATGCAGGCTATGTAAATACAAGGAAAAAAACAGAACTGAAGTGAGAAAATGTAAGGAAAAACATTGGAAGGTTTTAGATTTTCAAGCTGTTGGTAGGTTGTTGAATAATTGACATATTTTCTTACAACATATTGCAAAAAAGTGAACTTGTGCATCTTTCTCTAAACTGTGATTCTAGATAAAAGGGAGAGGTAAATTTTTAACAATGTAGGACCAATTAAATAATAGTTCCTCAATAAAGACAGAGCTAGGGGTTTGGGATTTAGCTCAGTGGTAGAGTGCTTGCCTAGCAAGTGCAAGGCCCTGGGTTCAGTCCTCAGCTCTGGTAAAAGAAAAAAAAATCCATAGCTAGTTGAATTTAGCTTAATAAGATAAAAATTAAATGTGTGAATGCATAGGAGATGAGATTTGAGGAGTGTTTTACAGGTATTTGGCCTACCTAGAGCTGCTCCATTCATATTTGAAGTTTGGCATAAATGTTTCTCTGCATAAAGTGAGTGGCAACTTAACTTACATAGAAATGCACTGGTCCACTGCTGTAACATGTAGCTGAGTCTCAGTAAGCTGCACGTGAAGAGCTATTCATATGCTGGTAAGTAAATTAGGATTGTCATGGCCGTTGAACCGATATGTGAGCATTTGGTAGCCTTTCCAACATGGTTAGCAGTGGCCTCCTTTGTTATTTGTTGTGCCATTTCCTTGTTCTCTTGTATTGAGCATCATTCTGAACCATATTTCGTCCTCACTGCTGACCAATCTTTCAATATCAAAGCCAGTTGAAATCTGCAAGACTGAATTTCATTTTCTTTTCTTTTCTTTCTTTTTTTTTTTTTTTCAGAGCTGAGGACCAAACCCAGGGCCTTGCACTTGCTAGACAAGCACTTTACCATTGAGCTAAATCCCCAACCCTTCATTTTATTTTCTAATAGTAAGAAAAGATAAAATGTGACAAAATAAACGTTTGTTCTTCCCCAACTCCCCTTTCCTCTTGGTAAAGGCAGCACTGATAGCAGATATGATCAAGCCCAAAGTGACTTGGCGTTGATTATTCCACTTTCCTCATAACTCTATCATGGCATTGATGGCTATCATTCCATCTCTTCTGCTGGCATTCTAGTTCAGAACACTATGTGTGTTCCACTATAACTTTTGTAGGTATAGGTCTCTTTGATGCCATTCCTATAATTTTGTATGTATTGGTCATCAGGGAGCCAATGCAATCACAGCTTTCCAGATGTTATCTAAACTGTCTCTGGCTTAGCACACATTCAGATTGATCTGCACTGCCTGTTCTCAAGACACCACAGTTCCTCAGCATCTCACCAGTTCTCTATTCCCAGGTCTCATGTGCTTCTATGACACTCACTATGACCAGTCACACCAGCTTCTGTGTTTCCTAAACATTTTATCTTCATTTCTTGTTAGGGCTTTTGTTTTAGGACTCTGTGCATGTCTTTTCATTGCACATAATATTATTTTGGATATTTTAAAATAGAAAGATCCACTCAATTATAAAACTTGGATTTTGTTTTGAAAACACATGAATCATTACCACTGTTTTTCTCTGGTAGTAGTTCTTATTTAGGGCTAAACAAATCTTATCTGTTTCCTCCATTTTTATTAGTTTTTTATTTTTGTTTTTTGAGAACTACATACTGTGCATTTTGATCGTATTTACCTCCTTTGTTGATACCACTATTATCAATTCCCTATTCTCTTGCTACATTATTTGTCATTTTTCCATTTCTCCACAAAGAGTTTGTTACAAATTAATATGCCTCTCACTGGAAGAATTTTACATGTATATATGAACTTCTTTATGGAGCTTTTGAAATTTCTCAGTGTTTAGGAGGCTTTACTCACTTAACCTCTCTCACAGGACCCAGATTCGATTCTCAGTACCCATATGGTAGCTCACAATTATTTTTACATACAGTTTCAGGGAATCTTATGCCCTCTTCTGACTTCTGTGGGCAACAGGCATGCATGTGGTACATAAACACACACACACACACACACACACACACACACACACAAACACACAAACACACACACACACACATACACACACGTATTTTTTTTAAATTAGAAATATTTTTAAAAGACCACAAAAATCTAATTTTCTTTATGTAACTTATCCCTTCCTCAAATTGTCTTCATCTCTTATTTATTGGTGACTTTTGGTATATTTCACTCTTTAAGTATATTTTGATCTCCATCAGTGTATGTATCTCCTGGATCTTTTTACTTTTGCAAGAAACATTAATGGTTTCATATTTATAGCTGTTGCTAGTGTTATACAAAGCATGCATAAAGGAATAACAAAATAATGAGTAAGACATAGGAAAATGAATTGAACCATTTAAAGAAAATACGTAAATTAAATAACATACTATCTTTGATGTTTGATAAATCATGTATGCTTCTGGATTTATGGATATTTATGGAAATATCAGGCAATATAAAATATCTACTATATTAAACTTTTGTTCCCAAGAACCTACTGGCCTCATCTCATGTGTGGTTGATAATTAACTAACTTGATAATTAATCAGGATAGATAGCATTCATATGTCCTAATTTTCAGGAGCTCTGAGAAGATTAATCAATCAGATTATTTGTAGTGACAGTGGTCCATCTTTTATGTTTAGCATATTTGAGAATGGTGAATATCTGATACAAAAACAAAAAATTTACGTCTAGAGCCATTGTCAAAATATAATAGAAATCCAACAAGCTAAAGGAAGAAATGAAGCTACCAAGGAGTGATGAAGGTCATCTCAAGATGGAGCTGTTCAGCTGTTTGGTCAGGTCCTTTCAGAAAATTCAGCAGGACCATCAAGGTACTTGAAAGCTGTGAAAGTATCAACCCAAAATGAACAAAAGTAAGAGAATAGTGCAAAAGTTATATATCCAAATAAGTAATTTCAATATTTTGGGCTTATGAACATTTGCAATGTTGTGTTTAAAACAAAACAAACATCACAACTATGCACATTATTGTAGTTAGCTGACTTCTGGTTCTCCACAGTGATAATGAGCATGCTCCAGGAAGTTTATAACATTTCATTGTTGATTCTGAGTATAATAAACATACTTAAAAGAAGAAAGAAAATCTCAGCACATTCCCTTCTATTTGCAATTCCATGTTTCTTCACAGTTGGTACTGAAGGACAGACTATGATCACAATGCTGGAACGAATATTAAAAGTACAGACTTACAAACTTCATAAACTTGATTTTAAACTTGAGATGAGGGAGTAGGAAAGTCCATAATTTGCTAGTCTTGCACTCACAAAGTCATGAATTAGATTTCTAGAACCTACATAAATGTAGCTGGGTAGAGTAGAACACATTTGGAGGTCTAGCGCAAGGAAGGTGAAAACAATTGGATCTTTTGGGGTTCATTGGTGAGCCAGCCTAGTCTCTTTGGTAAGTTCTAGGCTAATAAGGGAAATTGTCTTACAAAAACCGTGGATGATGTTCCTCTACTTGTTTCATCAGAGGCCAAGGCACCACCACCAGGAGGCACCAAATGTTTCTTCACCAAAGCCACCTTCATCCATGTCCTACCATGGGAAAATCCGCTATCCTTCTCTGTCATTAACATGTCTAAACACTCACAATGTCTGAGTTTATGAGGCCACATCTTCCTCCCCACAAGCCATCTGACAATCTTTTTCATGACTGTTGCGTGTGGTGGTAAGGGTGGTGAGAGGAAATCTTGGGGCTAAAGGCTTTATACATTGTGTTAAGGATTATTCCAATTTCTACAGTTGAGACTAAGATACTTCCAGTCACCAGTTCAGTGTGCTGCTTCCTCTGCTGGAGAGATTTCCTTAGGAAGCATTTTTCCCTCCTTGGCTTCCTTTGTGTCTCCTTGATCTCTGGGAGCTCTACAGCACCCTGGACTTCAATAAAGCAGTGATTGCATTCCTTCTACTCACTCAGAGTGGCCTATCACTCTTTGTGTTCTACATTGCAGACTTTTTCCCAACCCAGAAGAGAATTTATACCTTTCCCTTTAAAATTCTTCTTACCAAACCACTACATAGCATCATTTACAGGTAGTGAATCTATGTTGGACATGGCAGTTTGATTTTAGGATTTCTGTCTCCTTGTCTAGGTAGATGTTGCACATGAACACTTCAGTTCTATTCAAATTAATAAGTCTATAGTGCACACAGAAGTCTGCCATATAATATACAGTCACATTGTCACTTTGTCTTTTATAAAAGTTTGCCATTGTCAGATGTTCCTTCTAATCTGTGGAAGGCCTTTGATCAAGGACTGCTGTTTTCATGGAACCACCTAACTATTGGAGTCATATTGCTCTTAGAATTAGCCTGACTCCATCCTCTTCCCTCTCTACATATGCTCATGGCACCAAGATAAAAATCTTTGTCTTCCCCTACCCAGAGCCCACATATTACCATCCTATCCAAGTTCAGAAATCTTAGACTCATATTCATAAAGACCCATGCTACTAGAATGATCTTGTCAGAATGAACTTTATTGCCTTTCTCTGCTGTCCCATTAGCAATATGGACATGAAGGGCAGAGGGAGTCCCTGATGGGAGACTGTTATACATAGCTGCTTTCCTAGAGTTAGTTGTTTTCCTGTTCATATCTGAACTGATCTAATTAGTCACTGGTACAGAGGAATAACTGGCAGTAGCCAAGAATAGAAGTATAACAACTCATGCTTATTCCAACAGCATGTATACTAAAATTGGAACAATACAAACAAGATTACCCTGGCCTCTGACTAAGGGTGATACACAAACTCATGAAGCATTCTATTATTAAATAAAAGAAGTGTGGAAATGGGTACATTTGGTAGTTTCCAGGGACCTGGTAATAAATGTTGTTATTATCTCTGTATACTATGCTGGTAAAATTTTAAGCCCAATATTAGTCTGAGGTTGTCCAGTCTCAGTGACTTTTTTTAGACTCTCTATATTATCACAGATATGGGAGCTGTCTGGTGCCTCCCATACATTGGACTAGCAGGTTGTGTGGTATATGCAAAGTGAACAAATAGAAGGCTAAGATGGCAACCATAACTCTGAGTTGGTTAAGGATATCCTCAGGAAGATTTGAGTAAAATTTGTGGTAGATTGCCCACAGAATGCCTCAAATGTATTTGTCCTTATGTGGCAGTGGTCTGAGCCTGGGTATAACTACTCTCAGTGGGTAAACCATAGTCTCCATGGCTTTGCTGCCTATATGACTCTGTGGTCCATGCATAACCTGGAATGAACTGAACTTCAGAGGCACAGTAGCTCTCCTGTAATACATTTATAGTATTGTAACCTGTGGGTATCATCTTCTGATTGTAAAATTCCCAAGTAGGAAAAATAGACTATCTCTAGGGCCAAAAGGGAGTGTCATAGATATTTTCTGAAACTAAATGTCAAGATACTTGTTATACCTCTTTTTCAGCTGAAACTTCATAAAGTATTTATATGAGTTCACAGTTCCTAAAATATAGGGTAACTCTAGTTATTGCACATTATAGGAAATAGGAAGATTATGAAATATAGGATTTATTGAGTAAATAAGAAAATATAGTCTTAGATATAAAACCATTGACCTAATGTATATAATAACAACAAAACCTTTGTCCTTCATATAGAGTATTTAATATTTTACAGAAAGGAAACTCACAAGAACAACATATGCTCAAGTACTTGGTTACACACCCTTAGTCTCCTAGCTATTCAATGTAAGATCTACTTCTCTTTTGATCTAGAAAACTTCATTTCTCCATTTGGGATGTCTAGTGTAATTTATATGAACGGTTAAGATATCTATAGTCCTTGCACGTTTCTCACAGTGTGAATCTGTGATGTCTCTGTGAGAAGCAGTCCTGGATTTTAACTATTGTTATTTGATGAGTCAAGTTGTTAAAATTGTAACTGGTACAATATTCTTCAAAGATTAATTCATTTTCCAGGGAATGAGAAACTGAAAATGCAATAGCTGTCCTTTTACATACCCTATGAATAAATTACTCATCCATGAGATATCTAATCAGAGACTCATTCTTCCTAATGATGCTGATGGGTAAGTCAGGATACATAGACTTCATCCTAAGAAAGAAGTACAGAGTGACATATTTCATCATTTTCTTTATGGAATGTAGATGCTGCCAACATTAGTCAGTTCCTGCTTCCCTACCACCAGTATAGAAAAGCTAGAAAAACATGAAACCTATTTTTCCCTTCCAAAGAGACTCAGTTTTACACTTATGTGACTACTGACTCTCACATATCCCTTCAGAGCTACATTAACAGTTTCTAGACTAGCAATAGTCTGATTTTTAAAAATGATCTTTTGATACGGCAAATAGAGTTTTTCTGTTTGTAGGGATTTTTAAATTTATCAATATCTCAAGTTTTATCAAATTATTTTTATCTATTGTGATGATCATATGACTTTTACCTTCTATCTTCTTAATGCCATGTATCAAACTTACTACTGTTTTTATGAACCTACCTTTTTATGGATGCTAGACAGAAAGAAAAATCCTCAGGCCAAAGCTGATGCAGTTATTATTCAAATTCTGGCACAATACAATGTTTACATTTATATCTTTATATATGTTTATTTATAAACATATATGTCTATATTTCTAATCCTAGCATTATATTGTTCCTTGGTCATATGACATCCCAGTGACTCTGCATGTGCTAACTTTTCTAAGAAAGAGAGGTCCTAATAACTCATATTTTTATCATCTTTCCACATCATCCTTTGTCCATCAATATAAGTCTCTGTATAGTGCAGAGGTAATTCCAGCTAATCTAACATTGCTGTCATATATGCCACCTAATTGCCTGAGTGTATAGTGGGAAGAAATTTGTCATCTGATCTGTAGCCAGCCAACTTCTTTAGTCCACTGAATATTGTTGATCTTTTTAAGTTTACTTTGTTTTGATTATCTTTTCCATGATTAAGTATAGGGACAGATATTTTAAGAATATCTCATAGCCTCATAAAGAGAACTCTGGTTTCTTTGTGTGTGTCACAACTCCAAGGCATAAGGAAGACCTTCAAGTAGATAAGCACATCTCCCTAAAAGGAGGAGAGGTAGAATGCTCAGGACTTTACTGGGGAAGTGTAGAAGCAGTACTCCTGGGAGAAGGCATAAACATTCATAAGAAATTTCCCATCAATCCAGTATCCTCAAATTGAACAAACATTAAAAGCCCCCAAGCCAGCACCATGTGGAGCTCAAAACCAAAAATGGCATGGCGGGATGTATTTGGCTCAGCTTTGCTGGATCTTTGTCAAGCAGCTGTGCTGGCATTATGACTTTTGCCATTCCCATCAGATATGGTTGTGCCATGTACACATGTGTGTGTGTGCACATGAGCATATATACACATGGGTGGGCACATGCTGGTGAGTATTTGAATATGAATGACTCCAATAGGTTCATATATTTAAATTCTTGGTCCACAAATGGCTGAACTTTTTGAGAAGAACTAGGAGGTATGGCCTTGTTGAAGGAGATGTGTGTCACTGGTGGCAAGATTTAAGGATTCAAAAGCATATTCCATTCCCAGTTAGCTCTGTCTCCCTGTCTCTCTCTGTCTCTGTCTCTCTCTGTCTCTGTCTCTCTCTGTCTCTCTGTCTCTCTCTCTGTCTCTCTCTCTCTGTCTCTCTCTCTCTCTCTCTCTCTCTCTCTGTCTGTCTTTCTTTCTGTCTCATGCCTATGGATCAGCTATAAACTCTAAACTGCTTATGGATCAGCTGTAAACTATAAACTACTATTCCAGTAACAAGCCTGTCTGCTGGATGTCATATTCCAATCCATGACAGGCATTGACTAACCCTCTGAAATGATGAGTCCCCAAATGTAATGACATCATGTGTAAGTTGCATTGGTCATGGTGTTTTGTCAGGTCAAAAGAAAAGCAACTAAGGCAGAAGTTGAAGTTGTTACCATGTAGTAGACTATTGGTATGATAGGCTTAATGATGATGACTTTTTGGAGGAATGTATAAGACTTTGGTACTTCTGACTGTTAAAGTAGTTGGACACTGCAATCAGGACTTAATGGGCCATTCTAGTAGGAGAAAAAAGTCAATACTGCTGAGAGCTATGTAGACAATGCAGACCCAGTTCAAGAGGTTTCAGATGGTAAGAATATTAGCAACTGGACTAAAGGTCATCCTTTTGATAGATTGGTCACAAATTCGGATACATTTTCCCCTTTCCTAAAAATTTCCCTGAGGTAAATTGAAAAGTTTTGGACTAATTTTATTTCCAGAGGATATTTCAAGACAGCCAAATATTAACTCTCAATTGCTTACTAGTAATTGCTCTTATGCACATATACAGTAAGAAAAGTGCAAGCGGGACTAAAAAAAATACAAAACGCATAGTTTGAGAAAAAAAAGAGCACCAGAAAATTTAATGTTGGAGATAATCTGTTTTGTACTGAAAGAGATAAGGCATATGGAATAAAGGAGTAGTGTCCTCATAGCAAGACCCCACCCAGCTAAGCTTCCAATTTCTAAGAAAAAATAAACACCTAATGAATTATATGTTCCTAAAGAACAACAAATAAAACTACACATATGCAATTCAAAGGTGGAGGTCTGGTTCCATCCCGAGCAGGCAGTGGATCTTGGCTGCATCACCCCAAGTCCCAAGAGTAAGTAGGTTGTAGAATCTTCCTCCATGTTTAAGGAAATCCAATGAGGCCAAAAGTAAGGCAGAAGAGTCCCTGCATGCAAGACCAGAGAGGCTATTGCATGAGGCTGTCAAAGTAAAAATTGAATCATCTTCAAGACCACAAAATGTTTTAGATGCAGAGGCGTGGGACTTCTGCCAAGAAAAACTTCACACAGAAAATGGAAACAGCCCAAGAAAGAGAAGTGTATTGCAGGCAGCAAAGATGGAAGGGCCTAGCCACCTCAGACCTTTGGCATCAGACGTAGAGCTACAGATTTGCAGTTTATCCTTATGGGTTTTGGTTCCCCTTTGGTCCAATATTTCCACACCATGCACCTATTCTTCCCTTTTGGAATGGTGATACATGTTCTGTGTCATTGTATATTGAAAGTATGAAATTAGCCTTTTGATTTTACAGGGGGTTATAACTAAGAGATTATCTTGAATCTCAGAAGAAATTTTGGAGTTTGAAGCCATGTTGAGTTTGGGGAAGACTATGTGTCCAGGGATGCTGCAAGCCTCATGTCAGTAAAGAATGAGCCACAAGACATGAAGAATGAAACCTGAGAGAGTGCCATCTTTGCAAGCACTAGGTTATGCCCTCCACTGATATGTGGTTCTCTTTTCTTATATATTTAAATATAATAGAACTTGTGACCTGTGCTCTTTACAATCAGAACAAATTCTATTGTCTGAGAAATCTATCTCTATCTATCTATCTATCTATCTATCTATCTATCTATCTATCTATCTATCATCTATCACCTATCTATTTATCTATCTACCTATTTGTCAGTCATCTATCATCTATATTTCTATAATCTATCTGAGAAATCCACTTTCTGGTTCAATTTAATTTTCAGTAAATTCTAGTAAGGGTCTATACTGATCCTTACCAACAGAAAAGAAGCCTTACCTGTTGAGGTGCAAGTTTTCCCTTTACAAGACATGGATTTGTTTACCTACTCCTGTCTGTTTTGTTGATAAGGAAAAGCCAGCATTAAGCACCTCATTATTTTTCAGTGAACTATTTCCTCTTACATGAGCTTGGAAAGTAAATGAAATAGCCAAAAATATTACTTACACTATAGATTTAAATTATGGATTGATGCTAACCATGAATCATATGTATGAGTAAAACTAATAAAATTATCTCTCCAAAATTGAGAATGGACTGGAGAGATGGCTCAGCAGGGGAAAGTGCTTCTGTGTAAGCTTGAGAAGTAAAATTCTGTTCCAAGGTAGACGTGGAAGAAGAAAATCAACCACATGAAGTTGTCCATTCACCACTGTGTGCAGAATGTCATGCCTCTCTGCCAATTGTGTGCACACACACACATGCATACACACACGCACATACACATAAACACACTTGAAAAGAATCTGTTTTTATCTTTTTAAAAAAACTTTTGTATAATACTTACCATAACCTTTGATTTCCCTGAAATGTTCATAATTTATTTTTCTTTAGGGCTGAATAAAATTACATTTTGTAGTTATATATTCAAATTATGGTGGACATATAGGTTATTTTCATGTCCCGCTATTGGAAATAAAGATGTGCGTGTATCTTATGTAGAATATAGAGTCTTTGGGGCATATGTCCAGGAATGATATATTTGGGTGGTATGTCAATTCTTTCTTTATTTCTTTGAGAAACTCCGCAGTGATTTTTATTATGGAAGTATTAGTTGACACGTACACCAGCAGTGAATAAGGGTTCCTAGAACTTTTTTCATTAAGAAAGACATTTCCAAAGGAGTACTTATATTTGTGTTCTTGAATGATGGGGTACAATTTTTAATTAAATTTTCACTAAGATTATGCACGTTTTTCTTTTTTATATCTTTTAAACTTCTGATAAAATCAAGACCTATAATATATGGCTACCTTGACAATGTACTTACTGTACTCACAACTGAAATTTGTTAGCACAATGAACAGATAACTTCTGTAATCAACAATAACTAAAAAAATTAAAAAAATAGGGTGAAAATTCATAGCACATATATTACATTGAACAAGAATTTATTAATATTTATAAATGTGTCATGAATAGAATACAATAGATGCACATTTACTAACAATCACTTTTTATACATGTGTGATACTTAGATCATATATATTCATATAGATCTTGTCAATAATACATGTGTACATGTATAAAACTGTACCATAGGGTAAGCATGTAAATTCAAACTTAAAATGCTGAAATTATTTTATTCAATGAAGAAAATAAATGATAATATGTAATACATAAAAGCCATGTATATATTGATACTTAGCAAATATACTCTCAGAGAAACTTTTGTATATGTGGTTTCAGAGATGTGTCAAAAATAGCATTGTTCCATTTATTGAAAAAATTACAACTTGGAAACAAATCAGATACTTATAATACAGAAAGGATTCAGTAAATTATTTCTATTTAAGTAATAGTGCTTGACAGAGAAGATAAAGTAAATAAAATAGGGATACATATGTGAACATCTATGCATCTCACAGGTGATTCTACTAAGAAAGTAAAATTGGGGAAAATACGGATAGCACAATTTCATTTATATGAAGTTCAAACCATATAAAATAAAATATTTATGTGAATATTTAAAATATAAAAAGCATGAATATTTAATATAAAGATCAAAGTGTAGTTTGAAGTTTGTGGCACAGGGCAACCAATAATTTGTGAACTCCTTCAACCATGCACATAATTTTTTATCTCCAAATATGAGTGCCAGATGTATGGCTCCTTTGTTTTTCTTTGTGTAATGCACAATTGTATATAAATGAAATATAGATATAGACTATTTGCCTGTATCATTGTCTTACAAACTTAATAATGTATTTTAGAATTTGGAATTAGTACTTAGTTATACCAGTTACTAACTAGAGTTACCTGATAGATGACTCAATACATATACCTTTTTTCTTGTGTTATAAATCTAACTTTGCCCATATGTTTTTTAAAAATCTAATCATCCAAAGTATTTTCTGCTTGCTTGAATCAAAGTAAATTTCAAGTAGATAAGTTAAACTATATCAACCCACCTGGAATGTCTCAATATTTCTTTGTTTTATTTAAAAAAAATTTTGTTCATTTTACATACCAACCACAGATCCCCCTCTCATCCCTCCTCCTGCTCTCCCTCCCACCTAACCCATCTCAACCCACTTCTCATCCCCTCCTCCAAAAGGGTCAGTTCTGTAGATGAATTTCTAAGCAGCCTTATTAAATAAAAAACAGGGATCCAAATATAGGGTTGAAAGCCTTAGAGATCATGAAAACAGTAATAGCCACCAACTAATTTTACCTCACCCTGCCGCAGCTCCCAAAGTGAACTACTTCCTGTCTACTTGTGCTTTATTGCTTTGCTATTCTGCCCTCTCATTGGCTCTTAGCTCAGCTACCTCACTTCCTTGTCACTGTTTGTACAGACCTCCAGGTCTCTATGGTTGGTACTGGGATTAAAGGTGTGTGTCACCAAGCTTGACTCTGTTCCGTAGTATGGCCTTGAACACACAGAGCCCCTGCCTGCCAAGTGGTTGGATTATGGGCATGTGTACTTAAAATGGCTTGCTATTTCCTCTGATCTCCAGGCAAACCTTATTTATTAACATACAAAGAAAATATCACCCCATTTCAACACAAATAAAATATCACCACAAAGTTCTCCCATTGGGGGACAGAAGAGTCTGGTACATTAAGTTGATGCAGGACCCCCTCCTCTGCCTCAAGGGTGAGCAAGACCTCCAACCATAGATAATGGGATCCAGAAAGCTAGCTCATGTGCCAGGGATAGATTCAGATCATACTGCCAGAGGCCCCTCAAAAAGACTCAGCTGCACAATTAATATTTCTTAATAATAATTTTAAAGCAAAAATGATTTCTTTCATTTTTCCCAGATAGTTTTTGAACATTACTACTTGTGGTTTTATGGACTATGCTGTACAAAACGTGCATCTACATTATCTATGCAAAAGAATGAGAAAAACGAGATGTTTCTTAAGAACCTGCAGCATGGTATATGCTATGCTTTTTTTTGGATTTCAAAGGTAGGTAATAGTACAACTAGACAATTACATTCTTACTGTTACACTACATGGCAATTGGGATAGTTCATCAAAAGAATGTAATTGAGTTGGTGTCTTAAGTTATGCCTGCAATATCTGTAAACCTTACACATTAGAACCTAAAGCAAGAAATTCATGAATTTCTGTCCAGTCTAGTCCACATATTGAGACCCAGTCTCTAAAAACAAGAACATAGAAACAAAACAAAGGAAGGGAACATAATGTCCAGAATTGAGCATGAATATGATTAAAAGGTATGTGAAAACTACTTGAACAAGTATGTAACTCATATCTCCAAGTCACCTAACCCAGCTGGACCACTAATTCTTGCTTGTTTATGGTGGCCTCTTGAGAAAGTTAATATATTCAACTGAAAGACAAAGAAAAATGTCATAAAAATTAATGTTATCCACCTGCAAGTGATCCTTTAAACCCAGGGGGTGATGGCAGAAAGCAGAAAGTGTGTGAAGAACAGAAACTAGAAGCATTTTGGATGGTTAAGCTTTTAGGCTTTTGAGCAGCAGTTCAGCTGAGATTCATTTTGGATGAGGACACAGAAGCTTCCAGTCTGAGAAAACAGGATCAGCTGAGGAATTTGTGAGGTGAGGAAGCAGTGGCTTGTTCTGCTTCTCTGATCTTCCAGCATGCACCCCAATACCTGGCTTCAGGTTTGACTTTATTAATAAGACCATTTAAGATTTGTGCTACAAAGCCTGAGCCATTAGGCTAAATAGTTTAAATAAAATAACTGTCTGTGTGTTTATTTGGGTCTCAGTGGCTGTGAGTCTGAGCAGGACTGGAGAAAACTCCAACTACAGTTGAACACTTCTGAGACAACCTTTCCACCTAGTCCAACCCCATAAAAACACAGTCCTGTGGTGGTATTGTGTTCCCCAAAATATTGTGCACCCTAATAAACTTATCTGGGGTCATAGACAGAACAGCCACAATATTAAACATAGAGGATAGGCAGTGGTAGCACCTGCTTTTAATCCTAGCATTCCAGAGGCAGAAATCCATGTGTTCAAGGATACAGCCAAGCATGGTGACTCACGCCTTTAATCCCAGAAAGTGAGCCTTTAATCCTAGGGAGTAAGGCAGAAAGCAGAAAGATATATAAGGTGTGAGGACCAGAAACTAGAAGCATTTGGCCTGGTTAAGCATTCATTTAGCTGGTTAAGCTTTTAGGCTTCTAGCAGCAGTTCAGCTAAGACCCATTCTGGATGAGGACTCAGAGGCCTCCAGTCTCAGGAAACAAGACCAACTGAGGATATGGCAAGGTGAGGTAGCTGTGGCTTGTTCTGTTCTCTGACCATCCAGCATTCACCCCAATAACTGGCCACAGGTTTGATTTTATTAATAAGACTCTTTAAGATTCCTGCTACACAGTCCAGGCAGGAAGCCATTAGAGAGCGTCCTTAAAGCTGTGAGAAACATGCTGAAGTATAACTCTTCAAAGTTGATGGCTTTTGGCAGGGGGTTGGAGAAGGACTCAGTTTTAAGTGGCCTGCCCCTGGAAGTTTGACCATGCACCAGTGAGTATATGGGCAATACAAATTGCACTTGGTGGGTTTTTTTTTTTGTTTTTTTGTTTTTTTTTTTTTTTGGCAGAGGGTTGTATAAGGGTGAAAGGGTAGGCCTGGAAAACTGGGAAGAGAGTATGAACAGGGTGCATTATGTCAAATTTCCAAATAAATAAAAATATATTGTTTCAAAAGTTATTCCCAGCAAGTTGTAACTATGATCGTGGTATGCCTTCTACTTACTATTAGAAGCACATATCCACTTTGGATGGTTTGACCTGGAAAAAAAGCCAAGGAGTGACTCTCTTTACCCTTTTGAATATGGTGTGCTGCATTCCTACACAGAAGAGAAGTAAGTGTCTTAGCAGATTCATGTGTTCCAGAGGGAAATCCCCATCAGTAAAAGGATATCTGCCCCACCTCCCAAGAAGATATGTTTGCTGATTTGCATTCGACACTGATACTTTACTCTGCGATTTTTTTCCCAAAGGTTACATTTTTTTTTTTTTTTTTTTTTTTTTTTTTTTTAGTAAGGAAGGGAAAACCTGTGTCTTTTCTTTATTTTCCTTATTTTTGTGTTTTTTTTTTTTGAGATTCTGATTAAATTGTAACATTTGTCCTTCCCCTTTTTTGCTCTAAATCTTCCCATAGACATTCCCTACTCTTTCAAATTCATGGCCTCCTTTTTGACTAATTGTTATTGCATATATATATATGCTCCTAAATACTGCCTGCTAAATACACATAGTGCTAATTGTACATATAATTTCAGCACTGCAGATTCAGTATTGGACCACCAATTGATGAGCTCTTCCTAGGGAGGGCCACCTCTCCAGCTTTCAGCTTTTCTTATTTGTCTGTAGTTCTTTGTGTAGGGTTGAGGCCTAATGGGATTTTTCCTTTCCAGTTTTAATTGTTCATTGATGTTCTTGTTCAGCTTAGATTTGGCCATTTATGTTGGAGTGGCTTTAGGCATATAACCTATGCTTTTTTCTTTCCAAACTTGCATAATGGATATTGCAGATTAGTGTGTATTAGCAAAGTAAATCTGTCTGGGTTTGTGGTTTACTCACCTCTATTTGTCTTCACAACTGAGTGTAGGATTTGAAGAGTTCCTAAATAGCCTCAGGTTTTACTAATTACCTTCAAAGATACACATAACTTACTGAGATGTTCTACTTGGTGTCATGATTTCTTAAAGAGAAAAGGTGGAAAATAAAAATCTCCCATGGGAAGAAGTATATGAGACAGAATCTAAGAAAGTAAGAAACATCACTGAAGAAAGTGGTCCTTACCAACCAATGGCTATTGGTAACAAATGGCTCATCTATAAATAAAGTCCCACCAAACAATGGAGCCCTTAAGCCATTTGCTCCAATATCCGTTAATGCAGACATTTTGAGATAGTTAAGAATTAATTTTAGACTCCTCAAATTTAATCTTGTCTACCAAGTTATATGTTTATATGTTTAGAGGAATGTTCATCTTTTAAATTTCTCCTTATTCATCATTCTCTCAAGTGATAATAAGAGTTGCTAATAACTATATTCAACATATTTTTGAGGTACTGTTTCATATTAAGGAGCAATTTGGCTGTGAACTTGATCTTTAATTCTCTGTACTACTAAGATTAAAGTGTGTGCTACTAAGCCTGGACTCAATATATTTTGTAGTCATAGGTAATATTCTGTTTTCTATTTATCTTCAAGCCTGCCACTATCATTTTTTGTATGATCTGAAAGTTTTATGATGTCACCTGCCACTTTGTCCTTTGATATTTAAAAGTAGCACTATTGGTCTAGATTTTTGCTATCTCCTCAGCTCCTACTCACAGACACCCTTCAAGCTTCACATTTATGTGAAATTTCTTTGTGCATTGTTTCAACAAATATTTATTGAAACACATATATAATCTCTCAACACTATTCAAAATGATAGTCAATAAATTGGATAAGTTAATTGGTTATATCATTTTCTTACAAATATGTTTATGCTACAAGTAAACAAATGTGTGTAATATATAATTATGGTGGAAGGGAAAGAAAAAAAAAGGAAAAACCCACAGAAGTTTTAAAGCATGATGCAAAGTTGAAAAACACTTAGAATCGATGCACTTCCATTATGTGTGAATGAAGGGTGTATTGTAAAGAAAAGAGATGAGAAAAATGTGATTTAGGATGTATTACTCTTTTGTTGATAGCAGAATGTACATAAGATTAACTTTCCTACAATATGATCATATTTCCTACAATATGGGAATTCAGCAGTTCTCTGGAAACAAAATCGTGTTAAATTCTTGCAAGTAAATACAGTGGAGAACATTAGTATAATATATTAAGAAATGATTGAGATAGATAAGTGAATGTTACAATAATTTTGAGTGAGTGAGAAGGTACAGACAGAATAATCAGGGATGATATTAGTGAAAATAACATGTATGACAGTGAAGTTCAAACACACTGATTTACTAAAGAAAACTGTCTGATATAGATATTTATTATGTGAACAATGTATATTGATCTTTTTCCTTGGCTGGACAGAGCCTCTATACCCATGTCAATCCTTGGGCAGACTGTGCTATATATGAATTTTTTTTTTTATCTTGATGCATTGAATATATATATATATATATATATATATATATATATATATATATATATAGAGAGAGAGAGAGAGAGAGAGAGTAACAGTGTGATTTAAGGTATGTTCACTGAGTTACATATTATCAGTTTAACCTCCAGACCTGTTACAGACTGACATCTAACACATAGACAGACAATCATAGAGACCTAATAAATTGATTATATGTTCAGATTTAGGAAAATTTCCCATATGAACAAGCTTTTCTACAGGGGATAATATATGCTACAATTTCATTTTCCTTTAAAAGTTATTCTTTCATAATTTTTTTACATGGATATGATATATTTAGATCATGTCCGTCTTTTCCATCCTCTACCCAAATCCTCCCACCTCTATATTTCTTACCAACTTATCTTCTTCATTTTCTTTTTAGAAACTAAAATCTAATTCACATTATCTACATACCTAAAGTCTGTACAATATCAAGCCAGTCAACATTTCACTGTAGAGAAGACAGTTGCTTATGAGGCTCACCATCTAGATAAAGAGTTGCTTGCTACCAATAGCCATTGGTTGAAAGGGACCATTTCTTTCAGTGATGTTTCTTACTTTCTTGAATTCTGTCCCATATACTTCTTCCCTTGGGAGATTTTTATTTCCCACCATTTCTCTTCAAGAAATCATGACACCAAGTAGAACATCTCAGGAAGTTATGTATATCCTTGAAAGTAATTAGCAAACCTGAGGCTCTTTATGAACTCTTCAAATCCTACACTCAGTTGTGAAGACAAATAGAAGCTCTGAGTGTCTCCTCTATCCTTATAAGAAGGAAATTTAAGGCCCAGATGAATGACAGTGTTTCAGACCAGAGCAACTAATAAATTTAATAAGGTTAAAAGCTGTAGAATATTTTACCCATAGTTAGTTTATTCCACTGCTTTTTTTTTTAATTCTAATATCACCTGTGTACTTTAACACTATCTCTATTATAGGAGAAAATCATGGAACCAGGGTATAGGGAGAATGTATTCTCTGTAACAGAGAAACTTAAAATGGTATCTTTAGAGGGGAAAAGTGGAGGCTTCAGATCAATAATACAATTGGGAGTGGTTTGCAGACAGTCTCATTTACTATGAGGATTTTTCTTGAAGGGAAAGACTGATGGTTAAGAGGTAATTGTATGAATTACACAAGGAGAAGTTTGTTCAGGCCCAGTGGATTTTCTGGGCATAGTAATAAATTATTCAGAATTGAAAGTAAAAGTATAACAATCTAAAATAAGAGAGATTATTAATGCATGCCCCCCTTTAGGATAAACTGTAAAGATTTTCTGCAAAATAAACAACCATTATGAGCCAACTCTAACCACAGAATGAGCTGAATGGATGAGATTCATATAGCTATACATATTTTCCTCTGCTGTGATCTATAGATTAATTGACATTTCAGTTAACATTCTCCTCTATAAGGTGATAGGTATAAATTTTACTGATAATGCACAACTATTACTTAGCAATTATTTACTGTATTCAAGCAGAAAATACTACTGAACTAGAATTATAAACATTACACCTTTTAAGAAAAACACAGAGTACCTAGTTGTGCACAGAGCAGTCCCATCATACCAGGCAGAGGAGTGATGTTGTTATCCATTTCATTTACAAAATTAAAGTGTTAAAGAGATGCCTGTAATATGAAATTTAACTGGTCTTATTTATAAAAACAAACCCAGAGCCAGGTATTGGGGTGAATGCTGAAAGATCAGAGAAGCAGAACAAGCCAAAGCTAACTTCACCTTGCAAACTTCTCAGCCAATCCTGTTTCTTCAAACTGAAAGCCTCTGAGTCCTCATCTGGAATGGATCTCAGCTGAACTGCTGCTAAAAGCCTAAAAGCCTCTAGTTCCTGGTCCTCATGCATTATATACCTTTCTGCTTCCTGCCATCCCATCCTTGAATTAAAGGCATGTGTCTTTCTCAAGCAAGAGATGAGATCTCGAGTCCTGGGATTAAATGTGTGTGTCACCATGCCTGGCTGTTTCCAGTGTGGTCTTGAACTCACAGAGATCTGGATGGATATCTGCCTCCAGAATGCTAGGATTAAAGGTGTGTGCGCCACTATTTTCTGGCCTCTATGTCTGTGTAGTGGCTGTTCTGTTCTCTGACCCTGATAAGTTTATTGGGGTACACATTATATCAACCGCAGATGCCTATAAATACAAAGTTGTAAATGACATATTTTTCTTACTACCTACTCTCAATATATATTTGTAAGATCTCTATGTTACAGAAATTAACGCAAGGTTCTTTCCTAACAGTTCTCCTTTATGTATGGTTTTGGATTATAAATTTTCAATGGCAAGACATGTACACATGGCTTAAAGAAAACTCTGTTATTCTTTAGTGACAGCTGAGTTACAATGGCTTTCTAGAAAGCTTTGCAAACCAACAGCATTTACAGACAGACATAGATGATGCAAGTTTCACATGGATTCTGAGCGCTGCACTGTTTTCTTCTGAACTGTTAAAAAGAAAGGTTTGGGGACATGAGATGGAGGTGTTCACTAGAGGTGCACATATGCCTCATTTCTTGGCTGTCACAAAGGCTATGGACAACTAATATGTGCTTTAAGTCCTTCATATCAACGACACATTTGTTGATTTATATTTTCCTGTGCTGCTGGGTATACATAGCAGGAAGTAAGTAAAAATTTTATGGAGAAGGTTTTAATGTGTATTGTATCACATAACATTTTAAGCACCATATTCCAACAACTGACTTGAAAAATATTTAAAAGATTTGTGAGTTGTTTGTTACTCACTTATTTTCATGCAGCCTTCTCTGGTGATGGCTTGAATCAATGGGAGTCTGATCATATAAAGTTGTTCAGAAAATAAAGTTCTGTTGAGCCCTACACGAAGCATTTATATCATTTTCTCTAAGGAGTAAGAAGCATTAGAAGAGCATTCAGTATTTGTTTGTTTGTTTGTTTTGTTTTTTGTTTTTCCAATCTTAGCTGCTATTCATATGAACTGCCTACATATTCTATGGTAGGACTGAGGTCTCATAAGGCCCTCTTTACTCTATGATGAAATGTTCATGGGCACAATCTTGTGAAGGTCTGTACAGCTGAAAGATCAAGACTGCAGTAGTCATAAGACACCTTGTAGCAACTTACCACAATACTACTCTGTCTTCCAACTCCTGTGTTCTTGTAGGTGGGGTTTTCCATCCTTCCAGCCTATTCCCAAAAAAACACATTGATACTTATTATTAATTATAAATGCTCAGCTGATAGCTTAGCATGTTACTAACTAGCTCTTGCAACTTAAAGTAACTTAATTAAATTAACTTACTATAATGTGGCAGTAATTTTTTTTTCTTCGAACAGCATGTATGCAAAACGAAGTGTTAAATAGTCTTATTAATAAAACCCTGGAGCCAGATATAGGGATTAAAATCTGAAAGATCGGAGGAATAGGAAAAAAACACAGTTAACCTCAGCTTCTAAAGACAGCTACTTCCTGTATACCCACGCCTATATGTCTTTCTATTTTGCCACCTCATTTCCTTTCTCCACCCAGCTACATTACTTCCTGTTCCTGCCCAACCCTGTCACTTCCTGTCTGTCTATACAGACCTCCAGACCTTTATGGTTAGTGCTGAGATTAAAGGTATGTATCACCATATCTGGCTCTGTTCTCTCTTGAACTCACAGTGATCCAGACAGATCTATGCCTCCTGGATTAAAGGCATGTGCTACCACTGCCTGACTTCTATATTTACTATAGTGGCTGGCTTTTTCCTCAGATACTCAGATAAACTTTATTGGGGGACATGTGGGGCATTTACCCACCACCCCCACAGTTCCCCAGAGTTTTCTTGAGTGCGAGCAACAGGAAATATTAGATAAAAGGATTTATAGTGGAGAATCTTGCAGAGATAAACAGATAGAAAATAAAGGATAGCCTCAAGAGGGCCTGGAACCTATTCCAATGGGCCCTGACTGTCTCAGCCCCAGGGTTTTTATAGAGACTCCAAGGGGTGGAGCAAAAGACCTCCTCCCCCAGCACAGCCAAGTGCAGGCCATCTCAGACACCTGCACTCAGGCCCATGGTCCTGATCATCCTCTATTCAGACCTGCTGGGTAAAGCCACGAGGAACCCGAGAACGGGCTCCCACAGGGACACAGATAAAATTTCCTCAGTAATGTTGCCACTGGAATGTTGCCATGTTCCTGTAAATAACCTCTAAACCAAGGGCCTATAAATATGATTAATGAAACCCATTGACTCACATACTACAAGGACATTCAAACAGAAGCAGATGTTCTATTTTGCTTTCTCTTTCTGTGATAAACAGTGGCCAAAATCAATTTGGGGACAAAAAAGTTTATTTGGCTTATATATCCCAATCATATTGCATCATTAAGGAAAATCAGGTCAGGAACTCTAGCAGGAACAAGGGCAGAAATCATGTAGGAAAGAGGCTTACTGTCATTCTCTCCATGATTTCTCAGCTTTCTTTCTTATACATCCTAGGACCACCTGCCTTTAGGATGACTGAGCCTTCACACATCAACCTCTGTGGTGGCTTGAAAGAAAATGGGCCCCCTAGGGAGTGGCACAATGAATAGGTATGGCTTCGTTGTAGTAGGCATGGCCTTGTTGGAGGAAGTATGTCACTGTGGAGGATGGGCTTTGAGGTCTCCTGTCTCAAGTTACACACAATGTGAGATACAGACTCCTTCTGTTGCCTGCAGATCAAGATACAGAACTCTCAGCTCCTTCTCCAGCACCATGTCTGCCTGCACACTACCATGTCCCGCCATGATAATAGTGAACTAAACCTCTGAAACTGTAAACCAGCCCCAATTAAATGTTTTTTTTGTAGAGTTGCTGTGGTCATGGTGTTTTTTTTTTTTTTTTTTTTTTTTTTTCACAGCAAATAGAAACCTTAACGAACACAACTCTTAACTCTTAAAGTGTTTCAAAATCTTGTCCACATCCCAATCTGACAGATATAATTCTTATATTGAGATTCCTCAGCCCAGAATGACTCCAGTTTGTGTCCAGTTGACAAAAACTAGCTAGCCCAGGGAGATGAGAGAGGAGGAAGGAGGAGTAAATGCTATCAAAGCACATACTAAAAATTATGAAAATGATATGCTGAAAACAACATTATATATAATTAATGTAAGTTAATAACCCCCAAATAATGATAAATTATTTATATTATTCTCTGGGTAGTATAGCTGAGTGATACGATTGTGACTGTTTCTCCTTATGTGCCCTTGAGTTTATATGGAAATTTTCTTTGCTTGTCATGAATTATGTTATAAAAGAAAAATAGCACAAGCTTGCTTTAATAAATATCTAAATTTTTGCGCAAATTTGTATAGCTACTCCTTATAATTTCTAGATGTACTATCACACTTTTGAACTAAAAAAAACTAATTCCCAAATGTGGCATGTTTAATCATTTTATTAACTTATTTTTATGTCCTATTATTTCCAAAACCAAAATTTGTTTAAAGGCTTAAATAGATCTTTTTCCTTTTTGCTATCAGTTAATTTTCTTTAAGAGATATTTTAGTCACTCTATAATGTAAAGTGCTTGGGTTCAAGCTTTAAAGTGTTAAGATTTTGAATTGGTCAATATTGTCATTCAGAGACTTGAAAAAACACTTTGCATTCAATGAAAATTGGTAGCTTTTATTTGACCCACTAAAACCTTAAGTACATAGAGAAAAATTCCTACTTAAGTGAAGATAGCCACACCAGTCTTCAGAGCCTTGGATCAAATCAGGTTACCCAAAGTAGAAGCTTCTATAGCCATAATATTATGGGAGTACTCAACTGGTAATTGATATATTAAAGGCCTCATGTACTCTCTCTTCAGGGGCAGAAAATCCTTTGGGATGGAGTCTCTGGAGGTCCCTCCCTCACCACTGGGCTATACTCATGGGAACTCTAATGGACTCCTACAATGAAAAGTCAGAACTAACCCTTGGGGAAAACATGATTTTCAAAAATATTCAGAGATTTCTTCCCTATAAAAGTCTACTCAGAACAGAAACTATCTCTACTAGGTCCTTACTTAACCTCAGGGGAAGCATAGCTATTTAATCTCATATCATCCTAGACTTTCTACCTAATCCAAACAGAGATATTGCAATGCTAAGAAACAAGTAGAGACACTGGCCAGAACCAATAGTGACTTAGAATGAGAGTTATCATAAAATTATAAACTGTCTCCATAGCACATAACTTTCCTTCATACCAACAGGACTCAAAAGCAATGATGAATGATGGCAATATAATACATAGATCCTATTTAAGAGTTCTCAAGGGAATTTCTATGATAAAAATAACAAGGAAAATGAACATGACACTAGAGAAAACTGAAATTTTTGTCAATGAACGATTAACATAATCTTATTCCTACATAGATTAACTGTAGATTGTGGGGAAGCCTTGATTTGAGTACTAATTGATGTGGGAGGGCCCAGGACACTGGGGGTGGTGCATTCCTTAGGCAGATGGTCTTGGGCTATATACAAAAGCAGGATAGGCAAGTCATGGAAGGCCAATCAGTAAGCAGAATTCTTCCATGGTTTTTTTCTTCAGTTCATGACTCCAGGTTCATGCCTTAAGTTCACATCCTTAAGTTTTTCTGGAAGATGGACAAAAAACTTCTAGGTGAAACAAACATTTTCCTCTCCAAGGTATTTCTAATCAGTGTTTTATCATAATAATAGAAAACTAAAATGAGAACAGATAACATCATAGCTCTTGATTAAAAATAGACAAAGCATGCTAAAAACAAAGACATAGGAACTTAAGGAGGACCAGAACCGCAATGAGCCATGCACAGATTTGGATAATGTGTGACAATGAATTTAATATAAATATAATTGATATATCAATGGCTCCTCATATTTTTACAATGATGTTTTGTTCATACTAAAAGAACACTGGAATTAGGTCACTTGCAGGTAGTGGATGTGAAATTATTATATCAAAAAACAGGTTCCAAATGTTTACACTGTGGGACACATATACACCCATGCACATATGCATCCACACACATGCACACTCACAGAAGCAAATACCATAAAAGCTAGAATGGAATTACCCAGGAAATAATGGTGAGAGAGAGGGGACCGGGGTGACAATGGAAGTAAACATGTTCAAAGTTCATGACCTACTTTAACAAAACAGTGTTTATGAAGATGGGAGATGGCTCGGTCTATAAATTGCTCATTGCACACACTGGAGTCTGAGTTCATATTCTTTCTTTTTATGTAAAAATCAATGTAGGACAGAGAACATCTATAATCTCAGGACTAGGGAGATGGACAGGAAGATCCCTGGGCTTTCCTGACCATTCAGACTAACCTAATTAGTGTGCTCCAGATTCAGTGAGAGAACTTGTCTAGAAATACAGGGTGACAATAGTTTGCTCTTTGTAAACTAACACCAGGGCCCCGTTTCTGATGACAGCACCAACATAACACACTGAACATACAGAAGTCCAGCTGGTGCCTACATGGAGCCTTCATTCCTTTGTTCTGGTGTCTTTGGTGCAAGGAGGTACTCTGTAGTTAACAAAAGAGAAATTTAAGCACCAACCCAGCCATAAAACCTTTGCTCTACAATTTGTCCTGCCTGTAAGATATGCTAGGGCAATGGTAACACAGACCTTGTGGAAGTAGTCAATGTCTGATTTAACTTAAGTACCACTCCATAAGATGAAACTCATACTTGACACTGCTTGAGTGACAAAGAGCCAGAAACTAGATAGCCCAGAGACCAAGGGGAAAAGCAAACACTATTGTTCTTAATATATATATATATATATATATATATATATATATAATTACTTCTAATGATATTTTCCTATACACATAGATTAGTGCCTTATTCAGCTATCATCAGAGAATCTTTCTCTTAGAGTAGATGGGAACAAATACAGAGACCCATAGCCAGACATTGCACATAGACAGAGATGTGAGGAGGAAGGGATAGAGAGAAGTGGGGGCAGAGAGAGACTTAGGGACACATAACTATAAATGGAATATCTCCATCAAATCCCTCCCCTCAAAGCTCAGCAAAGCCTGTGGAAGAGGAGTGAGAAAAAGTATAAGAGCCAGAAGGGATGGAGGATACCAGGAGAACAAGGCCCTCTAAATCAACTAAGCAAGGCACCTATGAATTCATAGAGACCGAAGCAGCAAGCACAAGGCCAACATGGGTCTGAGCAGGTCCTCTGGGTATATATTGCAGCTTTTAGCTTAGTATTTTTTATGGGATTTCTGAGCGTGAGAACAAGTGGGTCTCTGATTATTGTGCATGATCTTAGGATTCTTTTCCTTCTGTTGGGTCACTTTGTCCAGTTTTGATATGATGTTTTATCTTTTAATATATTTTATTTTGTCATCAAAAATGGGGTGATACAGTAATTAAGAAACAGAAAATAGAAATCTGGCCACTATACCTGCTAAGGCTTTGTGTATACCGGTGCACTTACCTGAGTATGCTCACCATGCAAAAACACACTTACAAGTATGTATTTGCCATGCACATACATATACACACACATTTAAACACATACATAAACAAATAAAATAAAATAATAAAAGAAATGGAAAGAGTAAAGTACCATTAAAAATCCATTGCTTTGTACTACAATTATGCACCAATATAATTTTAAAAAAATGTAATCCTATCAAAATATGTCAAGAAGGTGCACCAGATGGATACCACTACAGAAAACTACAAACAACCAAAATACAGTTTCAAGGCCATTTCCTAATGGATAGATCCACAAAGGAGTTCTGCACCTGGGTGTCAGGGAATATTTTGGATGTGGCCACACAAAGAATATGAGTCAGAGGATCAGAAAATTATAGCTCCAATAGCCTCGGAAGCTATTCTCACAAAGTCTTACCAACATGACCACCCCAAATGAACTGAACAAGAACGACAGTAATGAACATGTGAAACTAGATTATAAAAGGCTTATGCCCCCTCGACCCCATACAAAGAGCTATAGCCAAATGAATAAAGCTGGGAGTGGGAGAGGTGGTCCTTCCCAAGGAAGAGCAAACTTATTGGTTGTCCAGTGCCAAATGTCCAGCACTGTAAACATACATGCGAGAAACATTATATGGACTCAACAGGTTGTATATAGGAATATACATACACAAACACATGTGACATAGGTCTGCAATAGTAATTAATGGAAAAGGAGGCCATGAATTTGAAGGAGATCATGGGAGGGTTTTGAGGTAGGAAAGGGAAGGGAGAAATGTAATTAAATTGTACTTCAAAATAAACAATATATTTTTTCAAAAACATGTCAAGGTCTTTAATGTAAACAAGTTGATAACATGGAAAAACACATAGGTGAGACAAAATACAAATATGTTAAATATTTTAAAATACACACTAAAATTAAAACACAGTGACACAATGATCAATGCCTTGGTGGACTAGGCAAAAGAGACGTGGTGCAGGAAAACATCGGTGATGCAGTACTAGCAATTTCACCAACTAAACATGAAAAAGGATAAAAGAAAAGCTATAGAATATTAAAGAACCAGAAGACATTTTCACATTGTATACTATGTTTGTTCCAGAAAAGAAAATAATGGAGCCAATTGTATATTCCAATCCTTTAAAGATTTTCCGAAATGTATAAGACATAAATTCTCAGATTCATAAAGTTATAAGAATATCAAGTACTTGGAAGAATAGACAAAATCAAAGGAAAAGGAATGAGTATAACTCATCTAAATGTATTCTGTTGAAACCACAGTGGATGAAAGAAAAGGAAATAGCTTGAAAGAAATCCAAGGAAAATAGAATTTTACTGACAGTGAAATAAGGGTGAGAATTGCCCCAGATTTCTTGTTAGATGCTGTGCAAGCTAGAAGAGAGTGGCACGAAAAACATCAAAAAAGAAAAATAAACTCCCAAAACTTTGAATTTTGTATACAGGAAAACTCTTCTTGAGCACTGATGAGAGACGGAGCCCACCTCAGGAAGACGGAGGAAATGTGGTCCCATCCGCAGAGTTGCTCTGCACAAACGGTTAAAGCCGTTCTTCAGGGAGAAGAAGGCAGCCTTCTTTTCTGCACACTCTATTTTAACTGAGATTTCTACAAGTTTCCTTTGGTATCTTTCAGCACATCAGTTATACATTTTTCTTAGCATTTTTTTTTGGCCTTGTCTTTGTCAGGTTTAAGGGAAATGTAAATAAAAATAGAGAATATGTGCACCACTTCATCGAAAAAATTAAGTAATCATAGATATTAACACAATTGCATAGTAAGACCATCTTAAATGTAAACAGCATGAATAGACTAAGGACAGAATATATATACATATATTAAACATTTTGTATTCTGCTCAAGAGCAACTTTTGTAGAGGACCTTAAAATGCTTGATTTAAATATATGACTTTATATGATAAGATATATTTTAACTATGATTATAATATATTTATTCTACATTTGCTTATTTAAGAAATGTTTGTCTTTATTATAATAAGAAATGATTAAAGCCGGGTGGTGGTGGCGCACACCTTTAATCCCAGCACTCTGGAGGCAGAGCCAGGTGGATCATTGTGAGTTCGAGGCCAGCCTGGACTACCAAGTGAGTTCCAGGAAAGGCGCAAAGCTACACTGAGAAACCCTGTCTCGAAAAAATAAACAAACAAAAAAAACAAACAAACAAAAAAGAAATGATTAAACATTTCTTGAAAAAATTCTCAATAAGTTAATATTTAAGGATCACAATATAAACAATCAAATATTCTTTCAAATTCATACATTTTATCCATTAGATATTAAAAATGTATCGAGGAGTTGGAGAGATGATTCTGTGGTTATGAGCATTTCCTGTTGTTGCAGACAACCTAAATTTGTTTCTCAACATCCATGTCCAGAGACTTACAACAACCATTGACTATAATTTTAAAGGGTCAGATATTTTCTTTTGGACTGTTAGGACACTTTCACTCAAGTGAACATAATACCCCTGCACAAGTGCGAATGTGCGCACACACACACACACACACACACACACACACACACACACACACACAGACATACAAATAACATATTAATTAACATATAAAATATGTCCATGTAAAAATTACCTTAACAGCTTAGTTGATCATAGCATAATAATAACATGAAGCATGGCTTCTGATAATAGTTAATTTTACCCATGTTCATGACAGCTGGTAAGACATCCCACTTATATGTGTCTTCAGGTACATGGGAATTTGATTATGACCCTAAAAGCGCAAAAATAACGCTTTATTCTGCAACTTGTAATTCATTTGTAAAATACTAATATAGTCAATTTGTTTTGCTATTGCTGCTGCTATTTATTCAAACAAATTATCAAGTTATAATTAAATGAACAGAGATCTTCTTGGCCTATGTAAATATTGTAATTGGTTCATAAATATGTAATGCTCTCAACTCACGTGTAGTCTCTGCTGGCTTTGAAATAAACATTGCTCTCTCTGATGAGTGTCTTACATGTCAAATGGTCAACTTTCCAAGGGTGTACCTTGAAAATCAGTCCTAAGTTTATCCAATCTTTTCAAAATGTGAATTCTAGAAATTGTGAGAAATTTGGGGTGAACAGTGAGGACCACTGTCCATGTTTTTGGATCTATCTATCCAAATGGCTAGGTTTTATTGCCATGTTTGGCAAGATGCCTTAGTATTTTCCCACAATGCAAGCAAAGTGTTTTTTATTTTTTTTTTTTTATGAAAACTCAAGTTGTGATTAATTTTATATAAATTCTATTTCTTTAAATGAACTTATACAACTCCTTTTCATAATGACAGTTGTCTCATTTAGAAATACATAATTCATGCTTTGCATCAGAAAATTAAAGGCAGTATTAAAAGACATCTCAGGTTGCTTTCCTCTTCTCTCCTCACTGGATTTTCTCAAGCCTGTTATTAAAATGTCACATTTAAATCGATGTTTTCTTCCCTATGTTATGCAATACTTCTTATCAATGTATTTCTCATTAAAATATTAAGAACAAGCTGTTTTATTTTCAATTTTTTGTTGGAATTATTTTTCTTCTTGTTTCCTGGAGCAAAGAGGGACTTAAAAGCAGCTGCGGTTTTATAGTGAGTCACTGAATAGTTCATCATGAAAGTTAACTCCTTCAAGCATTGTTCAATTTCTTTCCTTTTAGAAAATACGCACATTCATGGATCTTTATCAGCTTTTAGCCAGCCACTCTATTAATCATATTGAAAAGAATTCATTGATTTCAAACATGACCTAGACCTTTCTTAAAATTTGCTTGCTATAAAGGGAACTATAAAGAGAATATCTTAAATCCCCATATTAAATAGAAGAGAATTTAAAAGGGATTGTGCTGGCTTTGAAGGTAAATTTTCCTTTAGGAAACATAGCTCAACATTTTAGAGTAGCCGAATGTATCCAGCAATCTTCTGGTATTCAAAACTCTACACATGAATAATTCATCCATTTGCAGATTTCATTTATGTCGAATCTCGTTAAAACATTTAATTTTACATGAACGTTATTCTCAGAGGAGGCCCTTAACAATTGGACATTAGCATCTCTTTTAGTAAGTCAGCATTTTTAGGCTAACGAGATTCTTGTCTTATTCTGAGTAATACTACTTCCATAATTTAATCATGGCACAGTTTAATATAGGTCTAAGATTGTCATTTTCATGGATCATATATTGGAATTTTCTATTCATGTAAAAGAGAGTAAGAATGGCGTATTTTCCAAATATTTTTTTCCTTTTATTTTATTTTACAATACCATTCAGTTCTACATATCAGCCACGGATTCCCTTGTTCTCCCCCCTCCTGCCCCCTTCCTCTTCCCCCCAGCTCACCCCCATTCTCACCTCCTCCAGAAAAAAAAATAATAATAATTAGTGTAGTACCGGGCCGATGGGTAGGACTCAATAAATACCAACTAGCAATAGGGCTAAACAGCACACATTAGTTCTCAAAAATTATAATTAAAGATGATAGGTGATTTCCTTTGGAAAAAAAAGAATGGGGTATTTTAACACATGTAATGTATTGCATTAGGGAAATAACAGAAGTGAAAGATGTCCTATTACCAGGCGGTGGTGGCACACATCTTTAGTCCCGGCACTCGGGAGGCAGAGCCAGGAGGATCTCTGTGAGTTCCAGGCCAGCCTGGTCTACAGAGCGAAATCCAGGGCAGGCACCAAAGTTACACAGAGAAACCCTGTCTCGAAAAACCAAAAAAAAAAAAAAAAAAAAAAAAAAAATAGAAAAAAGGAAAAAAAAAAGAAAGAAAGATGACCTGTTTACACTATTGTATTCAAATAAAAAATAATTATATTAGCCATGGGACATGAAAATGCTGTCTTTTCAACACACAAGTATCATAAACTATTGAAAATGTTGACGACTACAAGAAATACTGTGGGAAATTATATCTGGATTAGCATAACCATTTATTATGCGATGTTATTTTGCCATGAGATTTTGATCTGTGACTACTAGAAATGCACGTTCCTTTTCTTGTTTAAAGAGTATTTTATAATTAACAGCAAAGGCAGTCATGTACCTAGTGGGTTCATTTGTTTTCTGTCAAAAATAAAAATAATGAGAAGAGTGGCTTGGCAAGTACTTAGGATTTTTAACAAACATCCCTCTGAATTTGGCTTTCACGTTATTCATTAATAAATCCAAACTCAGTGCCCTCCTCAGAAGCTCTTTTGAAATTAGATGAGATTTCATTCCCAAAGTGCACAACCTCAGTGTTCCTCTCAGCTGGATTTAATTGTGAGCAGGCTACTCTACTCCTCTAGACCTCTGGTGTTACTTTCACCCATGCCTTATAAAGTCTAGCATTGAAGATGTCCAAAAGAAAACAGTGGAGCTTGGGAGGGAAAATAAATAAAAAGTTGAAAAAGAAAGAAAAAACAAAAACAAAAACAAAAAAAACACCTTTTTGTAACCTAACAAGACTGATAAAAATATATTTTAAAATTGAAACATTTCATACTTAAAACTATTAAAATTGTACAGTAATTTTGAGAGACAATTCTTAAGTCAGCTTCATATATCAATAAAAAACATTCATCTGTAGACACTGTTGGTCTATAGCAATCAATCACCAGCACGCAGGTTTCAAGGGGATGAGCGTAGGCTTTTGTGGGACTACATTATCTAATTCTTCTTCACTCTAAGAATTTACATGTCTCTCTTATTTTATATCCGCATTTTTCTTATCACACCAACAAGGACCTGTGTTTGATTGTGATGATCACTTATTTGGTCCATTTTGTTTGACTCTTTATAAATACCACATAAAAGGTTATATACTAGAATTCCATATCTCAAAGGAATGTTTCTTTTTCTAAGTACTTTCCATCTGATTATTGCTACTCTTATCCTATCCATGTGCATGGGTATTCTTATCCATGCAAATGTTCTGTATGCACTATTTTATTGTATGAGGGTTTGTGTCAAACCCATAACTCTAGTTTTAATTCTAAACATTTGTAAATTGTAAATGTAAATATAATGGATTCAAATGTGTTTAAAATATTTAAAACAAATTGCCAACTGTAATGCTATGGTTACCGTGATTCTTCAACTATACCCTCACAAACCCACACCCTTTAAATCTCTTGTTGAATTCTATTTTCATTATAGAAACACCATCACCATTACATAATCTTTGTTTCTACAATCAGAAAAAAATTCTAATATATTCTTAAGTTCAGGCTTACAAAAAAATATTATTTCATGACGTTGAAAGAATTTCCCTAAATCACAAAGGCAGGTAAAAACTCTAGTGACCTAAAACATAAACAGATCATTTTCTGTCACTGTATTGTACATTAGTCATACTCTCCTTCCATTACCTGCAATACCCAATGTCAGCCTTCAATATTTGTTATCACACACACACACACACACACACACACACACACACACACACACACACGCACACTCGAATGCACACATGCTATTTCATCATTACTTTTGTGGTTAAAGAAATAAAATTAGTAACAACTCCACCAAATAAAACATCATCAAATACACCAAAGAAAACATCATCTTTTATCTGTTATTGAAGACTTATTTATTGAACAATATCTTATTTTTCATTGGTAGCATGTGTCTTAATGAAAATATGCAATGATACATGAGCAGCATGACCAAGAATTCATAGCTGAACTCACCTAGAACTATTAAAATCTAAAGCAATTGGTTTTCAAAGGGGAGGACAATGGTTACTTTACTCTTTAGGGAAAATAAAAATAATTGATATTATGGTAAACCTATGGATTGCTTGCATAGTAGTCATTTAAGTGGTCATGGTTTGTAAAGGTGGCAGGGAGATTACATTGATCCTTCTGAGTTGTCTCCATATACTGACCCAAAGATCACACATTCACATTGGTTTACTACCCAGATCTGACAAAAAGCCTAAAACACCAGTGTGTTTTCTCTTGCATTATTAACTAGAGACCGAGTTTCTCGTTGAACTTGATACTAAGCTTGCAGCCAACAAGCCTCAGCAGTCCATTCTGGAGCATGGCCATATCTGGCATGTGAGTGCTGGAATTCAAACTGGGATCCTTTTGCTTGAAGAGCATGCTCTACTACCTAACAGCAGGTGTGGTTGGCCCCTTCTTGATTTTAGCTATCACTCTTGGTGTTTAGTTGCATATAACAATCTCTATAGAGCCTTTATATTTCTGTATTTTTACCTGCATCTCATTTTATTCTGTACTTTAAATTTCATTTTAGTTAATTAACAAAAGTTTTGCCAATTTTGTTCTGTCTTTTTGACCAGTCCTTTGATTCACTGGTCTTTTGAACTGTGTTTGTAATGCCATTTTGCTTATCTATGTTCAGATAATTATTAGGCCTTAAGTTTGTGATTCAAGTGATTTTGCCCACCGAACTGCCTCTTCAGCCCCTTGAACATTTTATTGATTTATATTTAAGAGGAATTTAATATATATATATATATATATATATATATATATATATGTATATATCTGTGTATTATAGATACAGATGTAGTAAAAGTATATAAATATATTTCCATAACTTGTAACTGAACTTGCAAAATTCCTGATGACATACATTACTAAATGTTTTTTTTCTAGTTAAAACTAGGAAACACCATTATTTAGTAACGTATTGTTTCTTCCAATTTATTTCACCATCTTATATCCAGTTGGATAAAATGATAGCACTATGCACAATATACTAGCATATCAGTCAACACAGATCGTGCAAAGAATTTTGGCCCCATAAGATTATAAGAGAACTATAAAATTCTTCTTGCATAGCATTTTGAATGCACATTTTCTATATTTAGATAAATTATGATACACAAATGCCATTTTGTTAAAATCATTTACAGTGTTCAGAATGTTGTGCAGGCATGTTGCCTAGAAACAATTAGCTGTAATTCTAAGTTCATAGTGACTACACAAACCATTTAAAGTTTTGGAAGTATACCCAATAACATTCACACAGTGACAGATTTCCTAATGCTGCCTTGTTCAGAAAATACCCTTGTTCTTGGCTCTGCTGACTCCCCATGGGAAACCTTGCCTTGGAGGAGGTGGAAATGGGGGGTAGGTTGGAGGGGAAGGCTGGGGGGCAGGAGGAGGGAGGAGAGGGGAATCTGCGGTTGGTATGTAAAATTAATAGAAAAATCTCTTAATAATAATAAAAAAGAAAAAGAAAAGAAAATACCCCTGTTCTTAAGGGACAGGTGACTCTAATGTAAAATTCTAATCCCACCACAGTTTCTTTCTCAATGGTGTCCTAAAATAACTAGAGTATGCGAGTGTTACTACATGTAACAAAACTATAAATATTTAAAATCATACCAAATTTTGCTACCAAAAAACATGACCTGATGGTTTCTTCATAGAATTTAATTCTGAAATCATGCCCCCTTCACTGAAGTCTTTCCCCCTCTTTTAAGCCATCTGCCACTAACAATGGAGCACCACTTCTAATGCTGATATGCACCCTGGATAAAATATTTAATGCAGGCACTTAATATTTCACAGGCAGTTTAGGAAGTATGTAGTTTTTATTTATAGCTTTTCAATCAAGTTCCACATTTTATGTTTTGGCTATGTAAAATATTGTTAACCTTATAAAGAACTAATGTTAACAGGAGTCAATGCTAATTTTCTACACTACATCTGAATCTTAAAAATAAACAGAACGCTATTTTGATTTTCTTTTTCTCTATATTTATTATGCAACTTTCCTGTATTAGCTTGAAAGGAGGATAGCATCATTTTTTATCTAATTGTTTCTATCTCATAATCCACTGAATTCTAATAATAATAATAAATTGATACTGAGTACGGGTTTTCCAGTCATTTGCTTTACTGGTATAATTTATGCACATTTGATATTAAGTCTATATCTATTTCCTCTTTGCAAATTTTCAGTGCACTTCTCAAGATATTTACATTATGATTCATAACAGCAGCAAAATTACAATTATGAAGTAGCAACAAACATAATTTTATTATTGGGAGCCAACAAAACATGAGGAAATATTAAAGGATCACAACAGCAGCATTAGAAAGGTTGGAAACCACTGCTTTTCAGTGTGTTGATAGCCTTTAACCTCTGTGAGGTTGTCAGAGCTAACATCAGAAATTTCAAAAAATAAAACAAAACATCAGACAACAACAATAAAACTTTCCTTTCCAAATGTCTCTACTGGCAAATCAGGGGGAAGAAAAGTATAATATTTCTTTTAAAATAGTCTCAAGTATTATATACTAATGTTTTGTTTCCTTTTTCTTTTACAGGAAAATACCTTTTTTTCCCCTATAATATATCCTGATTATGGTTTGCCCTTCCTCTACTTCTTTTATTTTATTTTATTTTATTTTATTTTATTTTATTTTATTTTTTTTTTTTTTTTTTTTTTTTGGTTTTTCGAGATAGGGTTTCTCTGTGTAGCTTTGTGCCTTTCCTGGGACTCACTTGGTAGCCCAGGCTAGCCTCGAACTCCCAGAGATCCACCTGGATCTGCCTCCCGAGTGCTGGGATTGAAGGCGTGCGCCACCACTCACTGGCCACCCTTCCTCTACTTCTAGTTTCTCTCTTCCCATCCAGATCCACCCTCTTTTTGTCTCTCATTAGGAAAAACAAAAATAAAGCAATTTAAAAAAATGAGCTTCTAAGAGATTATAACATATTATGAACGTGAACACATCAGAATAGGACAAAACAAACAGAAGGAAAACATCCCAAGAAAAAGCACAAGAAATAGATATAGATGCAAAGACCCACTCATTTGTAAACTCAAGAATCCCATGAAACAAGAACCATAATATATATGCAAAAAATATGTGGGGTAAATAAAGAGAAAATAATAAAAAAATAAAAATTAAATTAAAAAAGACAAAAGAAAGAGAAAAAGAAAAGGGCCCGACACAACAACTTATGAGACAAGGAACCTCCAAATAATTCATTGACTTCAACTGGTCATCTACTGTTGTTTGATCATCTACTGTTTGATCAATGTGTCTGTTTTTGTGCCAATACCATATGTATTTATTCATATAGCTGTGTACTATATTTGAGATTCGAGATGATTATACCTCCAACAGTTTTTTTTTTCTTTTTTTTTTTTAATATCCCAAAGTGTTTCAGCTATCCTGGGTATGGTGGTTTTGAAAGAAAATGGCCCCCAAAGTGAGTGGAACTATTAGGAGGTGTGGTCTTGTTGGAATAGATGTGGCCTTGTTAGAGGATGTTTGTCACGACTTGGGTGGGCTTTGAGGTATCTTTTGCTCAAGTTTCCCTTATTGTGACACTCAGTGTGACCTGTAAGACTTTCAGATACTTCTCCAGCGCCATATCTGCCTGCATGCCACCATGTTCCACTATGATGATAATTATCCAAACCTCTGAACTGTAAGAGAGCCACTCCAATTAAATGTTTTCCTTTATAATACTTGTCATGGTCATGGTGCTCTTTACAGAAATAGAAACCCTAGCTAAGACACTGGGATTTTGTCTTTTCATATGAAGTTGAAATTTTTCTTTCAAGATCTGTGAAGAATTGTGTTGTAATTTTTATAGGAGTTGCACTGAATCTGTAGACTGCTTTTGGCATGTTGATCATTTCTACTGTATTAATTCTACCAATACATGAACATAGGAGATCTTTCCCTCTTTTGATACGTATTCAACTTCTTTGTTCAGTGTACTCAAGATTTTATCCTATAAGATTATAATTTACTTAGTTGTACTTACTTCAAGATAATATCCTTTAGGGTAATTGTAAAAGGTGTTATTGCCCTGATTTATTTGTTTGACATTTGTATATAGGTATAATGATGATTTTTGTGTGTTAATTTTGAGTTATGTCCCTTGTATACCTAATCTCTCCAGAACATTTGTCATGAAGGGTCTTAGATTGTTCAAAGACATTATATACCTCTAATCAGATGATCATGTGATTTTAGTTTTTCAGTCTGTTTATACGGTGGATTACATTTATCAATTAATATGTTTTGAACCATTGTTGCATCTTTAGGATGAAGCCTAATTCTCATGGTAGCTGATCTTTTTTGATGTGTTGTTGGATTTTATTTGCAAGTATTTTATTGAGAATCTTTGCATCTGTATTCATAGGATAAACTGGTTTATAATTCTTCCCTTTTACTGGTTATTTATGTGGTTTAGGTGTTAGGATAACTATGGCCTCATAAAACAAATTGGGCACTATCCCTTCTATTTTTATTTTTGAAATAATTTGAGGAGTGTTGGCATTAACACTTCTTTGAATGTCTGATAGAATCCTGTGCTAAAATCATCAGGCTATGTGCTTTTTCTAATTGGCAGACTTTTAATTCAAACTTCTATTTCACTAAGGTTAATTATGAACTATATATGCTACTCTAAAACAAACAAAAATATGAGAATAGCCATAAATTCTCCAAGTATTTCTATTTATTTATTTACTTTTCCACAGAATTTACAGCACCATTTTCAGATTGCTATTTCAGAGACATGTCATCAATTGTGAAGTTCAATAATAACATTTTGTTTTAATATATTGATATTGCTTTGGTGATTAAATAATTAATTAGTAGTAAGCTTGTTTTTTTTTTTTGCTATCAGATATTTTTCATACCCTCATACTAAAACACAAGAAGGAAGGATTTATTTAGATTCATGGTATGAGAGTGATACCCTTTATGGCCCTGTGGCCCATGTAGTAGCTGATGGTTTTATCTGCATATATAGAAGAAGAGAGTGAAGAATATTAATGGTTAGCTCATTTCCTCCTTTCTGTTTTTTTTTTAATTCAACCCATAGCATGATGTTCCCCACCATTCCCTACATTCAACATACTTGCATGACTATATTTCTTGCTGCCCTGTTTACATACATGTGATGATACACACAACACACACACACACACACACACACACACACACACACACACACACACACTTTCTTGTTCTATAAACTGAGAAATCCCAGAATAATCAACATTCTTGTGATGATGATGGGCATGTCTACTTACCACATGTTTTTAGCACAGTTTTTTGTAATAATTGTTGGGAAAAACAAAGTGGTGTTAAATTGTAACATATGTGTGTATTTTATAAAATTTATAAATAAGCAAATGGGACAGAGAAAGCAAAACTGTTATGCAGAAGTTATCCAACTAATATAGTTCATCCTTTCACAAGTGGATATTAGACCCTGCCTCCTAAGTGTAGCCTGCAAATAACATCCTACTTGTACAGAAAGCAGATAAAAATTGCCATATAAAAATATCTGAGAAAAATTACATCAGCCTGATGTTCAAGGTTAATTGCCATGATGTAGCTTTTTAAACATATGAATATTTGCATCTGTGATCTCAAAGTCTCTTCATGAAAACAGAGCTAAACATATGGCTGAGAATGTAAAATATGCTTAACTAATATTTGTTATTGCTTAAAGTGCTGGGTTTTTTTTGTCCTTCATTCTTACCTGTTTGCTACATATTCAGGATAACTTCAAAATGGGTCATATTCTGGCTTGTAAAGAGTACCATAAGGCAATCTTAAATGCTGATAGTCAAGTATAAATGGTACAATTTTACCAATAACCTCTAAAAATATAGTAAACAAATGTTTGTCAAGAAATCAAATGGAGAAAATATGAACTCTTTACAAATCAAAAGAAACCAAGAATGAGAAGGAAACAAAATGCAGAATAGAGAAAATACAAAGTAACTTTAAGGTGATGAAAAGTCCCAGTAATAGAAACACTAACTAAGGCACTAACAAATAGTATAAATTGAACATAATAAATGTTCTTCTGTAAATATCAGAGTTCTAACCAAATCACAAAAGACATGAAAATGCCTCCATATGAAAATAGTAACTACCATGTAGCAAAATGTGAAGAGAGTATCTAAGCATATTTATCAAAGAAACAGTGTAGGAATAGATTTGTGGAGCAAATGATGAAAATTAATGAGCTAAGCATCCATCTTAGCAGACAGTTAAACAACTATAAATGCTATGATATGGAAATAAATCCAAAAACTATGTAATTGAGTACATCAGCAAAACATAATTGTTCTTTGAAAAAGAAAAGTTTATCAAATAAATCAAAGGCTCATGAGAGTGACCAATATAAAGCAGAAAGTCACAAATGCAATGAACTATGTCATCATACATGGTGATAATTTACCTGTGTCTCACAGTAAAATTTATCTGAGGATCAGAGGATAAGGTCAGCCACTATTAGTAAAAAACAGAAGTCATGCAACATTAGCACATGCCCTTAATCCATCTGGATCTCTGTGTGTTCAAGGCCACACTAGGGAACAGAGCCACGTGTGGTGACACACGCCTTTAATCCCAGTACCAACCATAGAGACCTGGAGGTCTGTACAGACAGTCAGAGACCAGGAATTGAGGTAGCTGGGCTAAGATAGCCAATGAGAGGACAGAACAGCCAGGCAATAAAGGCGTGGGTAAGACAGGAATTGGAACACTTTGGAAGCTGTGGCATGGTGAGATAAGGTAGCTGATGGCTGTTCTGATTCCTCTGATCTCTGTCAGATTTTTCACCCCTATTTCTGGCTCTGGTTTTTTATTTATTTATTTAATAAGGCCACTTAGAAATTTGTCTACAATTATATGATAGATCTCACCCGATATCAAAGAACTATTCCTTTGCCATAGATTGACACTATTCCAGGAAGCCACAACTTGTTGAAATCCCGATGGTCTGTGGTTACTTTTTCTGTTACAAAACCTGATAGAAATGTGGTTGTGTGACTGCAGAAAGCTGTAGGCAAGCAATAGCATCTAGTGATGCATATATTTCAGGATAAACAAGACCACAAGGACAAGTAAGTGAGGAAGAACCAATTTAGATAAAGGGGTTAAAACACCATTTGCTCAAGCTGTGCTGGCACTGCTGTCTTCACTAGCTTGTAAAAATATAAACAATGGTAGAAAACATAAAAAAAAAAGTTCCTTCCTAAAGTGAACCCAATGTCTTGTGTCTTTATCTATCATTTGCATCCTCTCTAGGTCTCTGTGTTGCCCATGACCTAGCTAAGGTAGCAACTAGTCAAAATACAGAGAACTAATTATGGGATGCCTAGACTCAACTGTTATACCTACAACACAACACCCATATCTAATGTTAATGGAATATTGTGAAGAAAGGGAAGAAATACTTTAAGATCTAGAGGCCTAGGAATTTTTCTGTGAGACTGTGTATTCTAGCTAGGACAGTGATACACTCATAAACTATCAACAACATTGCTTCTTAAACAAGATTTGAATAATTTGAACAGCAGTTGACCTATTAACATGGATGGCTAAATCTCATAGAGCTATATGCCCTAAATGAATGTCAACAACAAATTTATGACTACTAAGATAATTATCCTTTCCCTAAGATGAGCCCTTGACTGGCTATTCAGTACCATGTGATCAGGCATGGTAGTGGGGCATTGGGAAGGAACAGACATGGGATGTAGAAGGAGAAGAGGGAGAAGGAAAATGATGATAAATCTACATTTTAATTAAATAAAAAGTGTGTCTCTTTATATATGACATATGAAGATCTATTGATGAACTATAAAATAGAAAATGTGAAATACTATGCAGTAAACTCAGATACTGGAACATTTGTACCACAAATGTTAACATGTTTTAAACCCTAATTCCATATTTGCCCATCCCTTTATCCTGGTTGGTTGTGACAACAATTGACATGCTCACTGCTTCTGCTCTTCATATATAAATCCAGGGCACCATTTGTTCCCACTCACCCTCTGGATCTCATTTCTAATTTCACTGTGACAGCTCTAAGAAATTCCTTGTGGGATTTGTCAGGGTTATAATCAATAGCTTCTCATTTCAACGGCACTTGGCTTTTCCTCTGGGACTTTCCTGCCAGAATATATCTCTCTTGGGTTTGCTCAGTTTTCAAAAGATGATATTCAGAAGTCTGAGGGCTTAAAATCCCAAGGAAAATCCTCAAGAATTTGGAGGTTGGTGGTCTATAGAGTTAGATTAAACATTCCTGCTTCTCTTTACGTTTTTCAGACGTTCTAAATAGAACCCACCACTGTCTTTGAGAGCAATGATCCTGGCAAAGGACAGTGGGATTGTCTTTTTATTCCCATCCTTCTTATCTGTACAAGTTTTTTTATTTGTAGGCACATAAGGCAATGAAAGAATTGAGAAGTCTTGCTTCTTTTGCTTAAATAATGTTTAAAAGCACACAGCATGTCCTCATATTGATACTCTGAAGGCATATTCATACTCTGCTGTTAAAGAGAGAATATCTATGTACAAAATGGAAAATGCTTAACAATGACAGATTCTATGTAACAACAACCTTTGAAATTTAATGACATTTCATTGTAGAGGAGGAAAATTCTCATGACAAGAAAAACAGAGACTGTGATTAAATGTGTGTAGCAAGAGGAAATTTGTTACTACATAGGAAGGAGTAATATAGCATGATTTTGAAATCTTTAAAATCAGAGAACCAAATATTAGTAAAGTGTACAACTAAGTCTAACATGCAAAGCTTGTGCTAATTCAAGTTCATAATCCAATGTGTGGAATATTGTAAGATGTTGCTCTGTTTCAGTGCTAGGGATCAAACCAAGGATCTCTCACAATAGTCACATGCTCTACTAATGAGCAACACCCTTTCCAGATCAAGGCCCTCAATCTTGGATACAACACTGCCAAACAGATCTTGTTTCTGTTTTATAGATGAGATGACAACTTTGGACAAATAGAGCCATTTTTAGCCATGTGGTAAATCAATTTGCTTTTTGCCATTCTGTCTCAAAATCTACCTTACTCCAGCTATGTGTAGTCTATGGAATCAATCATATGTCTATATTTTGATTTTCTCTACATATGTTGTAGTTCATATCTCCTCTAGGACATAACATTTTTTTTATGATTGGGCTGAGGATACAGTGGATAAAGTATATATTGTATGGGCATAAGGACCTGACTTGTATCCCAGAATCTTTTTTTTTTTTCTGTTAATGCTGGGCATGATGCTGAGTTCTTGTTATCCCAGTGCTAGGAGGTAGAGATGCGTAGATCAATGAGACTTGCTGGTCATCCAACCTATTGATGTCTGTGGGCCCAGTGGCTAGCAAAATTTGGACAGGCCAAGTTGATTCAGTCTTAAGATATGAACCTGGATTTGATTTCCAGCCTCCAATCATATCTGCAGAAATATGGACACATACACACACAAGAAAACAGATGCACACATGTATGTACAAACATCCATATCCACACAGAAGATTTTCCTGTGCTTCCTCCTGAGGCAGAAACTTTTGAGCATTTGTTTCAGCACTATTCTTTCCTCTATCCAGAGTAATCATTGTAATCATTAATGTTCTCCTAGATGCTCCATAGTAGTGTACTAGCCAATAGAAATAAAGTCTAAATGCTAACAATTAAAATACTATGCCTGTTGTATGAAGGGTGGGCTTTCAGGATTCTCATCTTTTAGGCTGTTTAGTGTAGCCACCTGCCTCCTCTTCACATGAACTTTTCCTTGTATTGGATCAACTCCTGTGGACTCTTCCTTGCCAGCACAGTCTACCGAGTCCAGACCATAACAAAGGTATAATTATGACAGCATGGGCAAAGTAAATGCCTTTAGTAATAAATGATTGAAAAAGAGAAAGAGAAGTGATCCATAAGAAGGGAATATGTTTTGCATGAATATTAATACATTAACTTTAAAAATGAATAAAGATGGAGTTATTGTTGTTTCCTAATTTTTATGGTAAAATTCTCCATGCAAGTACCTCAAGAATAATAAAACCTTCTCAGGATATTTCCTAGAAGCACAAAGAAATTTCCAGATCAACCTAATCTTAATAGAAAATTACCTTTGTATTGACTTCAAGAAATTTAGTAAATTATATTTAGGTATAGTGGCTACATTTAAGATCTAAGTGTAAAGGAACTGTGCCTTGGATAATTTAAATAACACAGATGTCTAAAAACAGAATATGCTTTGTTTTTTAATGTGTTTTAAGAAGAAATACAGATCTTGTTAAAGGGAAAATTAATTTAGATCTTTTGAAGGATAATAAGAAACATTTTATTCAAGAATGGGCCAGCAGAGTAGGAGTTTGCAGGGGGGAGAAGAGATGGGGTCATTCCTAAATTCAACAATGGACAGCATTTACAGTTAGGTAACAGAATGGAGGTCCAGGGATAAAGTTCAGGTGTGGTAAAACCATGTGAGAAACTGAGGCAGGAAGAGTGAAATAAACTTGAAGCCACCAAGAACTCCACAGTAAGTTCAAGGCAGCTTGGGACTTAAATGGAAATTTATTGAGGGGAAACAGATCATGGATAAACAAACTGGCAAGTATACAGACTATGATGATTTAAATGAGAATGGGGCCCTAAGGCTCATAGATTTGAGTACTTAGGCACCAAGGAATCGCACTCTTTGAAAAGATTAGAAGGTATGGCCTTGTCAGAGGAGGTGTGTCACAAGCCAGGCCCAGTAGCTCTTTCTTCCTGCTGCCTATGTCATCTTTATGTAGAACTCTGAGCTTCTCCAGAACCATTTGTGCGTGATGCCACCTTGTTACCCATCATGGTGATAATGGACTAAACTGAAAGTATAATCAAGTTCCAATTAATGCTTTCTTTTGTAAGAGTTGCCTTGGTCATTGTGTCTCTTCACAGCAGGAGAACGGTGACTAAGACACAGACCCGACAGAATGGTTCCTGAACTCATGTTAGATGGAGAAAATTGCAGCAATCACACCTGAAGGACAGAAGAAAATGAGGAATAGTCCCAGATACTCTGTTGAGGGTAATCCGATGTCAAGAGAGAAAAGCTTCTGTCTAAACTGACAGAATAAAGTACTTGAGAAAGGCAAAATATAACAAGAAAGACTGAATGTTGATGCCTAATGGAACATGTGGTTTACAGGGACTGAAGTTACCAACAAAGGGAGAGTACACCATACTTTATAGTAAATTTCACGGTATTTACAATGTCTGCAATATTACTACCTGATTTTTATAAGAATCAATATTTTTCCCTCTTATCTGCATACTTGTTTAAATATAGAAAATATTGGATTGGAAGAGAAGTCAGGGTATCACTAAACAGAATGTGTGAATTATATATTGGGAACACTGTGGTGCAGGCAAGTGATCAAGGCAGACCAGACAAAGCAGCTTTTAAACTATCTTGGCTTTAGTTTTGTATCCTTTGTTATGTAACACTGCATTATGAACCAATACTTCTACTAACTTAGTGATTTTTGCCCTATAAGCAAAAATGTAAGTAATAGTTTTGAATAATACTTGTCAATAAGTGCACCCAGTGTAACAACAACAACAACAAAAGCAATGGTCTTTTGTAATCTACAAATTTCTTAACAATTAACGGTCAAAGCCTATTAAAGATGTTTTATAGTGAGGTGATTATAATTTTATTAATTTCTTCATTTGCTTATACTTGAAGGATTCATTCTATTTCGATAAGGTTATCAAATATTTTTGACCAATAATATATGCCAGTATTTGGGAATGTCCCACAAAAATTAATTCTGGCAACATTAGGTGTGGCAACATTTTTACTTTCAAATTTGTTGGTAATAGACGCCATAAAGTCAATGGCCATTTGAAGGGAAATGGTAGAAAGTTCTTCAGTACTTTGTCAACTTACATTTCCTTTTATGATCTGTGAAATATAATTGTAGCTTTGACCACAAATAGATTATCAATTATTAACGGTATTCAGTATCATGGAACATGTTATACAGACCTTGAACTTAGTTTTAATTGCTTCTAATTAATATATACTATTGTATTGCCTAACTTTTACCAACCAATTTGGGTGTTATATAACTTGCAATATAGCAAGCTTTTCAAATTGTATGGAGTGTCTATTTCTTGAGTTCCACCGATCATTTGACAGATGTTTCAGACATTATTTCAGTGCCAGTATTGATATGGGAAGTTAAACAATTTCACTTGAGTTCAGCATAAAATAACATCTTATAGCATACTCTACTTTTAAAACTACAAACATATTCAAAATTACAATATAAGCTGTAATCTTAATTGGATTCCATTTCAATTATCAAAAGAAGATTAAACATCATAAAAAAATCTTAAAATTTATAATTTGTTTCAATAAAGATAAGTCCTAGCTTTTTAAAATTATTAAAGAATAATCTCATTTCTAAAATTTTAAGAATTTGACCAGAAAAATTACGTAGTTTCGCCGACTATATGTAAAATAAATATTTATGATGTTTGATACTCATTGTAACCACATTAATTAAAATTAAATCCTATATTTAAGCTGTTTGTTTTTGGCTGTGTATGAGGCACCTGTTGTCATTCTTTTTGTTATTGGCAAATATTCTGTGAGAAAAAATTAACAAAAATAAACACTGTGCTTATAACCATAGGGTTTTTTTTTTTTATAAAGGGTAATAGCACGGCTATTTATTAAGCCTTTACTTAAATGTACTGTGGTTCATAAATGATACTTAATTTTTATGTTTATTTAAACATCATAGATGATTTTATTCTTTTAGAGAGGTGCTCTTCTAACTGAATAAAATTAAGCGAATCCAGTGTGAGTTTAGGCTATGTATCCCCCAGCTACATTGAGGCAAACCTTGAAAGTAATGAACACACATGCAAAGTATATAATAACAATATAATAGTATTTAGAAGTCAGAAAATTTTCATAACGATAAATTTCACTGATGGACACAATTAATTGGATCTTTAGGATGCCATGAATTTGGGACAAGGATATAGTGTTCTTGTTAGTAAAAGTCATATCAATAGCTATGCATAGAGAAGTCAAATTATGAAATGAAGTTTGTGTTTGGTTATGATAGTAACAATATATGTCTAGTGAATGCGCAACATGTCTGAGGCATATTATATGCATCATCATTTTTACATTTCTACAAATGTCTCAGACATTTATTTTCCTTGAAGAGAATGAGCCATTCAGACATGTGTATAATTTGTGAAACTATCCCAAGGATACAATGGCAGAGCCACAGGTGAACTTTTAAGAACAGTTTTACATGTCTAAATATGTTGATTTTATTAAGAAATTAAATAAGAGTTATTTAACGCCCTTTAACTGAGTCAGATGACTGTGATACAAATATTGGATAGGCACTAATGACCAACCTAAAGTTTCATGAGAAATATTATTATGGCTATGAAAAGATTTGGCTTCCAATTTTTAAGAATATGAAAACTAACAAATATTAAAAAGAGGAAAGAAATCAGCATCAATTGCCAAAGAAGAGACATAAATCAATGATAAAAGAAAATGTGAGGGACTAGGAGAAAGGACCTAGTCTAAATGTTTTAAGATCATTTGTTTCTTATAGTTCTTGATTCAATGATGCTTTGTATACTATCAAGGAAACTCATGTGATTGAAATTCCCACAAATTACATGTTAAGAAGTGAAGAGATCTCATAGATAAGGGGACAGCATGATGATTATGAGAACCATTTTGGTGATAATGATGAAACTGCATATGCATTATAAGGGCTGAATTTACAAAAGGTATATGATATATCTTATCCACTACATACAAAGCATGCCCTTCTGTCTTCATCTTCCATTCATCTTACGTGGAGGAGAGCAGCATCCTTCTCTCATTTAGATGGTTTCTTTTAAAATGTCACATAGAGCTTAGAGAAAGAAAAAAAGCCTTTTGTTTCACATCATACTGTTTGGTGATGCATCTTGTATTCACTGTTAAGGGAAGATTCTATGCTCAATTTTTAAATGGAAGTTCAAGTTTATTGGTTTTTTTTCAGTTATAAAATTCTTTAGTTATTTAGAAGCTTGTTTCTGACAATTTCATCTCTGTCTTGAAACCTCCCTGCTCTGAGTGAAGTTACTGCAAACATTGGTATCCAATCTTTTTTTTTGGTTTTTCGAGACAGGGTTTCTCTGTGTAGCTTTGTGCCTTTCCTGGAACTCACTTGGTAGCCCAGGCTGGCCTCGAACTCACAGAGATCCGCCTGGCTCTGCCTCCCGAGTGCTGGGATTAAAGGCGTGCGCCACCAACGCCCGGCCCCAATCATTTTTTTTTTCTTGTCAACTTCCTTTTCAATCTCTTTATTGATGAAATGGCTCTAATATCACTTTCCAAGGCATGGTCACAGTACAGGTGTCACTTTTCTGAGTAACACATCTGAAATTCATTATCTTATATTTGCAAACAAGGCAGGTTTTGATATAAAAATTGTGAATATTGATAACTTCTCCCTAATTGAATGTTCTACGTATGCCTAAACACCTTGGCTTTGTGTTGATTTTATTTATGGGAAAACTATACAGAATCTTGAAAGTAACATGAAGAGCTGATGAGGGATCAACGCAGTTACCTGAATCAAACCAACCTCTCAAACCTGTGAAATTTTACTTACATTTATTGCATATTCTAAAGTTTATTACCACTCTGTTTGTTTTCCTTGAGAGTTATTTTGCACATGTATGAGTATGTGGGGTGTACATTTGTGTATGTGTGTTCACATGTGTGATAATTCACGTGTGCATACAGATGCACTTGGCGTGTGTCAGTGAAGGCTCATGGAAACCTGGTATTGATTTTCAAAGTCTTCCTTGATTGCTCTCTATCTTTTCCACTAAGGCAGAGTCTCTTATTTCAATTCAGAGCTAACAATATGGCTAGTCTACCAAGCCAGCTTGCTCAGTGAATTCCTTATCTCTGGTCAGAACACTAGAGTTAATATCTGCTTCAAGAAGCCTACTTTGAATTTATATGGTAAGTGCTTTATCCACTGAGCTAACTCCCCACCCCCAAGCCCTCCTTTTAATTACTAAAATATTCTTTAATTTAATACATTGTACTTGTTTCATGGAACACAATAGGCACAGAGGTTTCACTAATGTCTAAACACAGGTGTAGTCTGAGGATTCCCAGGCATTTCAGTGTTGACTCTGGAATCCATGTTGTTACTACCAAGTTTTCTGTTTCTATATTTTAAAACCACAATATTTTTTTATCCTAACAGCAGGTGCATCATGGAGGTTAATTATAATTAGCTGCTCTCTGCAGTACGACTGCTTAATTACTTTGTGTTTTGAGGTATTTGTTCTGACCTCTTAATTTTTCCCTTCAAAAAGAGAGCAGGTAGCTGGGAGAAAGGTACTTTCCTGTAATGTCAGTGTGCAGAAAACTTCCATAGGACACTTGTCAGTTCAAGGCCAGACTCAACAACATAGCTAGACCTTGTCTCAAAAAGGCAGCCAACTAACCAATCAACAGCTGATTGAGAAGTAAATGGAGAGAGACAAAATACCCATAGAATAATGCTGATGAATTCAAATGCTACAAAATAAATATATAAAGACATTAAGAACAAGATGGAACAGGGATTTTTTTCAAAGACAAATTATTTTCAAGGTTCCATTTGTCACCCTGAAAACATAAAATACAGATCCTAGGTTTCGTTCTATGATACAACCGATTTACAATATTTATATACTTTATTTGTTGTTGTTAAATTGACCTATTTAATGGGATGAAAAATTCTTGCTTCTAATATTGCAGATCAAGTTAGCCACTTAAGACAGTTAATAATGTTTCAAAATGACATCGGTTGAAGATGTAATTATCAAGTGTTTAAAATACCATTAATATTAATTAAATAAAAACATTTACATAAAATTTCTCATTTATTAAAATAATATTTAGGCAGCAGTTACTTTTATTAGCTCATTGTTACTAACAAGTATATTGAAATTTAGACTGAGGAACTTGTACTTTAGTTGACCAAAACAAAAAATAACTTTAGATCATGAAAATCTCAAGGCACTACCTGTATGTTTTTATTTATTTTTGTTTCATTGTTCTTATTCTAGGACCTCAGCATGCTAGTCAAGTTCTCTCACACAAAGCATTTAATTATTATTTCAAGACAGTCTCCCAGGAAATCACCCAGACTGACAGTGAACTTTGCGTGTAGCCTATGCAAAACTTAAAATGTGTGGGCTCCTATCTCAATATCCTGAATATCTAATATTGCAGGTCTCTTAGACCTGCACCATGGAACATGGATTCTGTGTTCCAATCTGTTATCTCAGATTTGCCCATTATTTATCGATGTGAGGAAGCAGGGTGTTGATAATCTCTGGTACAGTGAACATTGCAGGGAATTCACTATATTCACTCTTGTGTTTATCAGGAAATAGCTCTAGTACATAACAAATTAGGATATATAGCTATCTAGTTCAATGCATAACATTAAATATTATAAAACAACTATTGTGTATATGTACTTTGTTGGCTATGTTAATGACCAACCTTTTAATTAATAAATATGGACACATGTGGGAAGCTTATAGAGAATTTTTTTGCCTAATCCTGATTGAAATTTATTTAAAGGTACATTTTTATTAATAAAGTAATGATTGCAAGCATAATGACTTGTCTTCCATGTTCATGACGGTATTTTGTAACTTCTCCATGGAGCTCAGAAAAACAAGAAGATATTTTCCAAATCAAGAGCTATTCTTACTTTAAAAAAAAAAAAAAAAAAAAGACTTCTTACATATTCCTGCTTCCCTCATAATCATCTCTCCTCTTTGGCAGTAAAAGGAACTGGAGATGTCTATTGTATGGCTTCCCATTCCTACTTAATAAACTGCTTATCTCTTACCACTTGAGTAACTACCATTATTGAATATGGAAGAGCACACTTCCCCTCCTATTAACACCAAAGTTAGTGATCATGACATTGGATTTTCAAGTTAAAAATAAGAGTACTCATGTCAAATGTTATACCTCACTTCAATAAAGAAACATATCAGTAGAATGGAGGTGTGATTTAAGTACATTTAAATGTTATGAAAAATATTTAGGATGATGGCTGTCTACAACTTTGTAGGAGAGACTGCTATGGTGTGGCTATTTTTGAGCATGCTAATGTTGTTCCAATCAGAAAGCTGAATCTTTACAAAGTAGATTACTTTTTTGCTTCTGTTTTCTATTTTTGTCACTGTACCTGGAATTGTTCCTTCTTAAGATAATTAATTTGTCTTTGTAATATAAAACTTTTATTTATTCCTTGAGGTTTTCATATATACACATACTATGTATTTCAATCACTTTCATTTTCCCCCAACTCTCCATCATATTTTATTTTTGAAAGGCAGTTTATAATGATGCTAACAAATACTAACAAGAGCATAGAAATGATCTAAATTTTATATAATTTCAGATTACTGTAAGAAAAATTAATATCTGAAATTAATAAATAGAAATTTTTGATCAAATTTATGAGTAATATAATTAAAAATTTTAAGAGGTATATTGTTAGCTTGGCAAACAAATATTTAGAAATAATCCATTTTATTTACTAAGTAAGCTGAAATTTCTCTCATTTTATGTAAGGGTATATACATAGTAAGTCCTGTTTTATTGTCATTTAATGCAACATGTGATTGCTTAATATGAACTGCTAAACAAACAAGAGGATAGCAATTTGAAGTGACTGCTGGTGTCATCCTAATAATGTTTATGACAATGTACAAATATTTAAATATGACATTTGTATCATAAAAATTTTACAGACTGAATATGAATAATTCCCAATATTAATGTACATATCTATCACTGGAAATGAACACAGTTTCCTTTACTTCAGGCAAGAGTTGATATTCTTCACGGCCCCTCCTCTATGGTTACAAACATGCTTATGCATAACCAGAAGTTATTTCTAGCTTTCACTGCAGGCTTTAATTAAACTTTGTGCATTTAAACACATTCATGGATTTCAGTTTCAGTTTCAGAGTTTTTGTTGACATTTGAAATATACAGATATATAAAACAGAATTTAAATGCATTAAATTTACTTCATGGTATTTAGTAGTATGTTTCATGTGACATAAGGCAACTTTAGGTTATACATAACAGCAAATAGGAAAATATTTCCTATTCTAAGTGTTTTTTTTAAATAAAACCTTAGCTATCATTGACCTTATACATCTAAAATAATTAATACAAGTAAAAAACCTTTCAAAATTATTCTACTTATTATATTTGAATAATGTGACTATTTATTTTGTATACAGAAAGATTTGACTTTATATTGGTGAGTCTTTACAAAATAATCATGTGGCTATAAACCATAATTTAATCTCTAATTTTTTGTTCTGTTCTGTTTTTCAAAACAGGGTTTTGTTGGTAGCCTTAGCTGTCTTGGAACTATCTCTGTAGACCAGGCTGGCATGGAACTCATGGAGAATCGCCTGCCTCTGGCTCTCTAGTGCTGGAATTAAAGATGTGTACCACTACCGCCCTGCTAATCTCCAATTTTTAATATCTGTGCATATAGAAAATAGGAAGGGGGAAAAGAGAACAGAAAGGAAAATAAGGAAGGCAATGTGGGAGGGAGGAGAGATATTTCATAGTATTCACAAGAGTGATAGCATCGAGAGAGCTCAGGGACTGTTAAGCCAGCAATCTTCATTATCATTCTTAGACTTTCAATTTTCAAAGATATCTATTAGATTCGTTCTGAGTCTCAGAATATCATACCATAGTTTTGCATAACTGATATAATAATAGAGATTTAATTATAACTTAAATGATGCACTTGGCTCTCAAATTATTGGTGTGCCATTGAAAAACTGACTAATAGTTTATGGTAGGCTCTAAATTCAAACACTCATGTTGAGTTTTTAGAAGAATCTTTTCAAAGCAAATACTTTTGTCAAGGAGGATTGTCCAGTACAGATACTATGAACTGAAGAGATGGCTTAGCAGTTAAGAGCCATCTTATTGCTCTTTCCGAAAACTTAGGTTTGGTTTTCTGGAACCCATGTAGAGTAGCTCAAAATTATCTGTTAACACTATCTCTAGAAGATCAGGTGCCCACTTCTGGCCTCTGTAAAGACCCAACATACATGTATATATACATACACAGACACACAACTTACATGGAAATAAATTACATTTTATTTACAAAAAAGTAAAAGCATTGTTTATATGACTGTACATGTCTAAAAGGGAAGGATTCTGCAAAATATTTGCGTATTCCTATAAAGCAATATATTTTTGATTTCCTGTACTAAAAGTTAATCTTATTGGACTTTAACAGGAGATAATCACAGACTAGGTTACTATGGCTTATAATTAGAGTTTATCATATATAAGGTACATTTATCTTTAAATTACTTAAGCTTAAAAACTGTAGTTTATTGATTGGGACAGACTTATTTATCAACAAAGTATATTTATATATAGCATTGTATGTGTACCTGAAAAAATATGTATATGTGAAATTAAAGTACCAAAAGCAATATCCTTGCTATTAATAAGATATCTATAATGGATAGTATAAAAATGAAGTTCTTATGGATAACAAGGATATTGGTTTTTTGTACTCAAATGCATTTTACAGCTCAAAAATGCACTTTACACCAACTTTTAATGGAATATATCAGGAAGATCTCTACCTTTTTTCCCACATGTATTCATCATAATCATCATCCATTTTTATAAATATCTTACATATATTTACGTAAGCCCATATACTTGTATAACTCCAGTAGGAAATTACACTTTTCTAAAAGCTGTTTTTTTTAAGTGAGGAAGTAAATTACTCTGATATATTCAGTATCATTTTCTACATGAAAGCCACTTTTCTGAGTTATAAACAAAAGATAGAATCCCTCAAAGAATTATGCTCACTTGAAGTTGTTACATGTTTTCATAATAAAATGTGACATAACAAGGCTTCCATCTATTGTGAACCTATCTAAGGCAAGTTTAACTTATTCAAACAAGTATGTCCTTACAAGGAAACAACTGAATCTCAACAAATTCCAGTGGTCAAATTTTAAATAATCCCAGGCTCTCAAATCATGTCCATATAAGGCAATTGTTTCCACTCAATCAAATTGATTCTGCATTTAAATTCATTTTCACTGACAACATGCATCTACGAGCCATACTTGCTCTGTGTTACATGCCCATTCTCAATTCCATTTCTTGTTTGAGCAAGTTTTGCTAAATTTAACTAGTCTTTGGGTTTTTATTTCTTTGCACAGAACAACTTTATAATGTACACTCAACTACTACATTGCATAGTAAGTTTGCATCATAATGACATGCAGGTAGCTGAAAACCTTAGAATATTTACAAATAGAAACCTGTCACCTTGAGAAAAAGATTGCCCTGATGATTGGAGACAAATAGAAAAAAAAAAGATTCAAATCTAGAAGAAATTTTCTTTATGTTTATTTTTCAGAGTACATTGTCTTTATTTCCAATATTTTCTTTCTCATTGATAAGTACAGTTATGCAGTCCTGAATTAACACTCTTTATTAAAAACAAGTGGCTGAAAATAAAATAAAGCGCTGAGTCTACTTGCATGAAAAATCCTATATGATTGGTTTATTTTTATTAATGTAGGCATTTAAAATATTTATAATTTGTTGCTAAATTTCATCTCTGGTTGCCAAGTAGTGATAACTTTTTCTTACTTAGGCCTTGATAATGCTAATCTGATAATCCAATCTGCTTGTACTTTACAAGGTTAAGGATTATATTTCATTGACAAATCTTTTTAATTTATGTGTTTTTCTTACCTCCTCTTTTCTTTCTTTCCTTTTGTTCTTTGGTGGAAAAAAAAAGCCCAAGCTTGCCTTGAACTCCCAAAGTAGCCAAGGATGACCTTGAACTTGTGAGCCTTTTACTTTTATCTTGCAGAGCTTGGATTAGAGGTGTGCACCAAGATACTCAGTTTATGCAGTGCTAAGGATTGAACACTTGACCTCATGCATGCTAGAGAAGCATTGTACCTAGTCCATGATATGTACTTTTCTAAATTATTTATATTTCTTAAATTATTTTTGAGGGTATTTCACATGTGTATATAAGGAAATATAACCCTATCCACCTCACATTATCCTCTCTCCATCTGCCCTGAATCCTTCCTTAAACATCCTATCAGAATTTCATCCAACTTCATGGTCTTTCTTGTTTAAATTTTTTAATAACTGACTGAATCTAACTATTGTAGCCCACAAATATATGTGTTTGGGGCCATCTACTAGGAATGGGCAACCTACCAGTGGAATATCTCCAAGTAAGAATGCTTCTCCAAGAAGAGTCATCTTCCATTACTTCCTCAGTTAGGGTTGAGGATCTCATGAACCCATCCTATTTCCGTGTTTGAATTTCTTTTTGCCTCAATTTTATGCAGGCTTTGTACAGGTATCCACAGCTTCCGGGAGTTCACGAGCTCAATAGCTATGTCATATCCAGAAGGAAGCATTTCACAAAATTCTTCTTTAATTTTGGACTTTTATCTGTTTTCTGCTTTCTTTACCAAAATGTTCTTTGAGCCTTAGTGAGGGATTGAAAACTGTCTTAGTTAGGGCTTCTATGGCTGAGATAAACACTGTGACCAAAAGCAAGTTGTGGAGGAAAGGATTTATTTGGCTTACACTTGTGTATTGCTGTTCAGCACTAAAGGAAGTCAGAGTAGGAACTCAAGCAGGGCTGGAACCTGGAGGCAGGAGCTGATGCAGAGGCCATTGAGGGGTGCTGCTTATTGAATTGCTTCACATGGCTTGCACAGCCTGCTTTTTTACAGAACCCAGGACCACCAGCTCAGGAATAGCACCGCTCACGCTCACATTGGGCTGGGACCTCTCCGCATCAATTACTAATTAGAAAATTCCCTACAATCTTATCTACCATGAGATTTTATCAAGGTATTTTCTTAATTGAGGTTCCCTCTTCTCACACAATTTAGCTTGTATTATTTTGAGATGCTAAAGACAAAATAAATCCTTTATGTTGCTTTTCTTAGGTGTTTTATCATGGAGCAGCTAAGACAAATACCTATTTCAATCAGCGATAGCCTAACAATGTCACAATTAGAGAAAGACAATTAGAGAAAAAGGGGCCATGAAATTAAAATAAAGAAATGTGGATTTGTATATAAGAGGGTTTGCAGGTAGGAAAAGGAGGAGGGCAATTATATAAAATTATTATTATCTTAAAAAATAAGTGATTTTTTTTTAAAAAAAGAACAAACTCAATATGTTGTATCTATATTTGTTTATGAAAATACATAGTATTGTGGGATGTCTTTCTGTATGCTGTGAATATGTGTGGTTCCTAATGGATAATAAATAAAGCTGTTTTGGCCTATGGCAAGAAATCTGACAACAAGGTGGGCAATCTAATCAGAGAAACAGAGAGAAAAAGGGCAGAGTCAGGAAGACACCAGCCACTGCTGAAGGAGCATCAAGATGATAGCAGATCGGTAATGTGAGGGCCATATGACAACATATAGATTTATAGAATTGGGTTAATTTAAGATGAAAGAACTAGTTGGCAAGAAGCTGAAGCCATAGGCCATACAGTTTGTAATGAATATAAGCTAATGTGTAATTATTTTATAATAAGTTACGGGACCATGGGTGGAAGAGATTCATCCGGACCGCTGGATAAGGCAATACTAGAGAAATTTCCGGCTACAATGCAGAAACGTGTGTGTGTGTGTGTGTGTGTGTGTGTGTGTGTGTGTGTGTGTGTGTGTGTTTAACAATAATAAATGAAAAGAGGCTATCAATTGAGAGAAGGGAGGGGTTTAAAGGACAATAGCTTGGAGGAGCTGGGATAGGCTGGAGAGGGAAGAAATGGAAGGATGAATGTGATACGATTCTATTTCAGTTAAAAACACAAATTCTTTTTAAAGCAAGCTAAAGAAAGGAGGTCTTAGCCGGGCAGTGGTGGCGCATGCCTTTAATCCCAGCACTTGGGAGGCAGAGGCAGGCGGATCTCTGTGAGTTCGAGGCCAGCCTGGACTACCAAGTGAGTTCCAGGAAAGGCGCAAAGCTACACAGAGAAACCCTGTCTTGAAAAACCAAAAAAAATAAAAAAATAAAAAAAGAAAGGAGGTCTCTTTTGTCTTAGAGTTCTAGGGCAAAAGCTAGATTGGTCATACTGCATCCATAGTCAGGAAGCAGGGAGAGATGAATAGTGCTGCCCAGTTGCACTCTCATTTATGTGGTCTAGGACACCAGACCAGAAAATAGGGTTCTCCAGAATCATATTGATTCTTCCCACCTCAAATGACCTAATATAGATAATCCTGAAAAGTCTTACCTAGAGACTCATTATAGTGGTATTGTGTTCCCTAAAATATTGTGTACCCTAATAAATTTATCTGGGGTCAGAGAACAGACAGCCACAAGTTACAAAGGCTAGAAAATGATGGCACTCACACCTTTAATCCTAGCACTCCAGAGGTAGAAATCCCTCTGGATCTCTGTGAGTTCAAGGCAACATTGGAAATGGCCAGGCATGGTGACAATCCCAGGGAGTGGTGGTAGAAAGCAGAAAGATATATAAGGTGTGGAGACCAGAAACTAGAGGCATTTTCCTGGTTAAGCATTTGGCTGGTTAAGCTTTCAAGCTTCTAGCAGCACAGTTCAGCTGAGAGCCATAGGGATGAGGACACAGAAGCATCCAGTCTGAGGAAACAAGACCAGCTGAGGTTCCGGCGAGGTGAGGTAACTGTGGCTTATACTGTCTCTCTGACCATCCAGCATTTCACCCCAATAACTGGCCTTGGGTTTGATATTATTAATAACTGTTAAGATTCATGTTACAGCTCATATTTTTGAGAATTGTAGTTCCTGTCAAATTAACAACTATTATAGAGCCTCACAGTATAGGAAAAAAAAATATCACCATCCTTATTGATACATAACATTTTTACACTACATAACACAGCCCATATGTGTATAATTTGTATTCTGAATTAAAAACCTGAGTTTAATATTTTTGTAGAATTTAATGAGAGTCAAACACCTCTGTGAAGTAAGAGTGGCCTATTCAACTCTTGACTAGCTTAAGACTATTTATGTAGCTAGTTGTATGCAGTAATAATATTCTCTCCCGACTTCTCATCCAAAGCCACTCCCCTCTTTCAAAGTTTCAACTATAGTTCTGATACATATTGCAATCATTGGCTTTTCTGAGAAACTGTTTTGCTTTCATATTTATTTCCATAAATAAATATATATATTAACCAATGGTATCAGTCCTATAAACTAAGATTTTCAAATGTCATGAATACTATATTTTTTATGAAATTTGTGTTGTTCATGGCATATAAAAGACCCATCACATCCCTTATACTTATTTTTTATAGAATCTCAATACAATCCTTTACAGTAAATTATTATTTTTCTTATTCTACAAGTGAGAAATGTGAAGTATAATGAAATTAAGAAATGTGACCAAGTATTCACATAATGAGCAATACCAGGTATGAATATTATAATTTGCTTAAAGTGAGCACTAACTGTAATGTTTCTAATAAAAATAATTATAATTATAATTCTGCACATTTTCAAAAACAAAAAATGTGAAATCACCAAGTATACTTATATACTTATATACATTTCTTGGTTATTTCAGTTTTCTGAACATAATAAAATTTTTCAGTATAAAACACACACAAGCAACTTACAGAAAAACATCTCCTTAATGAGTTAAAGTATATCAACATAGTCACCTCTTCAGAAATTTATACTAAAGATGCTAAAAAGAAATGCAATAAAAATAATAAGTTTTAATGAGATGAAGAAACTTTGTAAAACAAATACTTACAGAGAAAACTACAGCAAAAAATGCAAGACTTCTAATGGAAATCACTGTGGCCCATGTGATTTCCATTACACCAGAATCAATTTAGCCTGTCTTTTCTTTCAGACATTTATGTACTTATAGCACATATAGACAAAAGTAGCTATGTGAGAAACTAAAACCATTAATTTCCTTTACTTATATATAATTTCACTACATATAGACAGATGATATTGTATACCATAAATATTCAAAATTAAACAGATATAGTGGCCACCACTAGGTAAAAGGAAGGACATAATTGGCTATTATAGAAACAAAGTTAAAGGAAGATGGCTGGATCTGTTTATCCGTTTGTTATTAGAGTCAGAATAAATCTACTCCATGAACACCTGTGAATTAGTTAAGGATGTATAGAAAATGGACCAGAGAGAGAAGCAAACAAAAATAGCTCCTTTATAGTCATATTTTACTGCAAATGCCATGAATTTATAGTTTTGTTGCTAAATTTCTCAGACACACACTTACAGACACACACACACACACACACACACACACACACACACACACACACACTCACCACATTTCCTTTACCTGTTCACCTCCTAATAAATACTGGCTGATTACATAACACAATGGACAATGTGAATTGTGTTTCAATAAACATATATGTGCAGGAACCTTTGTGTCATATTGATTTAGAATCTTTTATATGTAAGAGTTATTTACCCAGGTCATGTGGTAATTATGTATTTTTTATTTTTTCTATTTTTGAGATTATAATTTAAATAAATTTCTTGCTCTCTCTTCTTTCTTGAAACTCTCCCATATACCTCAGGCCACTTTCCTTCGAATATATGTCCTCTTTTTTCCTCTAATGGTTATAGCATGCATATATGTATTTTTATACATGCATACACATATAATATATATGTATATATAAAATGTTTTGAATCTATATGATGTTACTTGTAAGTATGTTCTTAGAGCTGAAAACCCAGCCAATAGTTGTTTTTTTTTTATATTTTCATACTATTGCTATAATACATTCCCACCAGCACTGCATAATAGGTTATTTCATTTCTGCTCTTTTACTTATTACTTCCTTATTTTGAGATTGGGTTGCTATCTATAAAAGGAGGTGGGGACAACAAATAAGGAAGCCATTTAATAAGGGATAAGCACAGTAATGATTAATATATTATCTTGGCTATAATCACCTATGTTTTCATCTCTTAACCTGTCCATTATAGGACAGGTGTTGTGAAAAAATGTGACATTTGTTGTACAATCTGTAGACAGATCCTACAGATATGTATAGTCTTGGTCATTTTGTAAGAATTAGCCAAGTGCTAACTTCCTTGGGTATCATCATCATGTTTTACTGTCCATATCATCAACATTACAAGGGGAATTTTCCTGGGCTTTCTGTTGTCTTTCTGCATACTTACGGTTTTCTTCAGTGCATTAAAGGGACTCCAGCTATTCCAAGGTTTCTGTCTGACCATTGTAAATGATTCCTTCCTTCCTTCCTCCCTCCCTCCCTCCCTCCCTCCCTCCCTCCCTCCCTCCCTCCCTCCACCTCCCTCCCTCCCTCCCTCCCTCCACCCCCCTCCCTCCCTCCCTCCCTCCCTCCCTCCTTCCTTCCTTCCTTCCTTCCTTCCTGTCTCTTTTTGTTTTGTTTTGTAATAGATTCTTCTCTCACACAATACATCCCGGACACAAGTTCCCCTCCCTCCACTCTTCCTAGCCCACCACACCTTCCCTCTCTCCCAGATCCACTCCCACTTGATTTCCTTTTCAGAAAACAGTTATGCCTTCAGAAGATGGCAACAGAACACGACCAAACAATATAGAACAAGGCAAGGAAAAAACCCTCATATCAAGGCTGGACAAGGCAACCCAATAGGAGGAAAAGAGTCTCAAAAACAGACAAAAGAGCCAGAGATATACCCACTTCAACTATTAGGAGTCTCACAGAAACACCAAGCTAACAACCATAACATGTATGCAGAGGATCTGATACAAAGCATTCATATCCTGTGCATGTTGCTTCAGTCTGCCTAAGCCCAATGCTCTCCTGGTGTCCTCCACCTCCTCTGACTCCCACAGTCTTTCTTCCCACTTTCTGCAGAGCTCCCGATCTCTGAGGGGAAGGACCAGATAGAAACTTAGAATTAAAACTCTCTTTCCCCATAACGTCTGGCTGTGCTCCCATATGTTGCCAGAGAAAGTCTCTCTGATGTCGACTGGACTGAACAAGGCACCGATTTATGAGTACAGTAGAATATCACTAAGAATCATTTCATTGACTTTCTTTCTTAAAAACCAGTCATGTTTGGTTCTACCTAAGCCTCTGGGCTACCCAGTCTGCAGTTTCTGGCCACCCAAGCAATGAAGGCACAAGCTCCCTCTGACAGAATAGCTTCAGGATAAATCAGACATTGGTTGGCCACTTCCACAAGTTCTGCACCGCCTTGCTGTCAGGACTGATTGTGGGTTGTGGATCGGGTGTTTTGTGGCTGGGTTGGTGTACAGGTTTCTCTTTTATAGCCTGCAGCATACCTTCTCCAGACAAAGAGACTAGAATGTAGACGTGCAGGCTCCGCACAGGCACCAGCATGAGCTCTCTATGTTCAATGAGCTGAGTGAGGGTTGTTCTCGTCAGTGGAGCTCCACTGTCAGTTTTCCTAGAACGACCTTCCTTCCTAGCATCAGTCTGTGTTATTTAGAGATCTCCCTGGGCCTGCAGAGGCCAAATTTGTCTTACAATTGAAGTCATGCTTTAAGTGTAGCTTTAATTATTTCTGAATTTAAGAATCTTTTTTTTTTTTCCATCTTGAAGCAATACAAATTTGAGAGTGAAGTCACTAAAATACATTAACTTCTGCAGAACTCCAGAGAAACACGCTGTATTGGAACATGGAATGAAATGGAGAAAATGTTTGGTCCAGATCCGGAAAGTCTTGGAAAAGCTATGGGACGTGCAAAAAGTTCTCAGAGATAATTCACTGTTTGAGGGGAAAAAAAAACATATCAACATATCAGGGTTACAAATCTGAATCTTTCATATTGTTTAACTTGCCACCTTAAACAAGTGTATCAAGTCGTTTTATGTACAAAAATCCCTCAGGTTTATCACATAAAATTGGTCTAGTTTTCTAAGGAGATGTTTTGGGAGCAGGGGTATTAAAGGAGTATTTGCTATTTAACACGCCATGTTTAATTTTTATTTAATGAAAGATGTCAAGTATATTTTGTATAGTTAAGATTGAAATGCCTATGACTATACTTTTTCACACAGCAGCTTAGTAACTTGTTTATTGACCTTTTCTATAATAATTACTATTTTTCAGAAAGAAATAATTTAAATTGGCTATATTTTTATGTGCAATAAATATATGATGAAACTTAATATACATAGTTTAATGTTAAAGGAAATTGAACCTGAAGATTATTTCTAATGCTTCAGGTCATTTAATATTTGTGACTTATCACTAAATAGTAAACCAATTTAGTCAGGAAGAAAAGAATAAATTCAGTCATGGTAACACTTCTGTCATGGCAGCACCAGGAGGCACAGCCCAGAAGATTGCAAGTTTCTGGCCAGCCTGAACTATGTAGTGAGATCTTGATTCAAAAACAATCATTAAAAAAAGAATAATGTAGAAAATGCACTACATGTCAGTATTATTACTTTGAAATTAAGGAACATTAGCTACAAATTTGAATTTGCATTAGAGTACAGTTTTTACATTACTAATTACTGGATATTTTATCATTATAATAATGGTCTTCCTTCTCATCTCACAAAGTCATTTCAGAAGATTAATTAGGTCTTGCTTAATAAATAATTAAGCATTTTATCTCTCTGTTGCCTGAAAGCAGTAGTAAATTACACCTTGACTCTGCTGTTAATTTGGTGTCCAGAAAATAGTTGTGCCTGTGGAATTTTTGCAAATCAAGTTTATAATCTACTGGCTGTAATCTCCTTCCCTTCCAGTTCCTCTTAGTTATTGATAATGCAAATCAAGCCATGTGCATGATAGATAACCTGTCAGAAGACTCTGCTTAGGAAAACCACAGATACATTAATATCCACTGCTCAGTTGTGTGATGGGGAACATTTCTCTTTATAATTAAGAAGACAAACGTGGCAAACAATATGCTGCCTCATCAAGTTTGGCCCATGCTGCTTTTCAGAGACTAACTTTAAAAAGAATACCATGAATTCCACCAGGAAAGAATGAAATATACTGCAAAACATCATAACCCCGCACTATTGCAATGTCAGCACACAGATAACATTTGAAAAAATACATAATTAATTATACATGATATAAAGTCAAGAAATGAAATTCAAGCCAGAGTTTTAGAAGTTCATAGGATTATATTAAGATAATTTGTGAGTCGAGTACTTGAGTCTGTAGTAGAGAGTTCTGGACATAGGTTTTTGGAAAGGTCCACTACTTTCTGAGAGACTGTAGAAAGTGGTGTCCAAAACAAATATCGTCTCACTGAACACGAGTTTGACTCCACCGAACTGCACTTCTAGACTAGGTTATCAAACCGAAAGCATTCAGTAAAGTGATTAAAAAATAACTGATGACCCATAAGTAGTCTTACAAGTGAGTTTAATTAAAGGTCTGATGCATTGTTTCAAGTGATTCACTTTGTTTTAGAGAAAAAAAAAATATGTGTCTTCCTAAAAGAATGGTGTCATAGTAAATAGAAATATGAAGGAAACTCCAAATAAGCAAAGAGAAAGCAAAGGACCTTAAACAAGTAAATGGAAAATTCACAAGTAAGATCCCTTCAAGAACTTTGAGTGCAGATAACACAGGTAAATAACCCTTGCCATCCTTCAGAGCAGACATCTGACTACTAATATTAAGTGCAGATGATACATTAGAAAGTATTAAATGTAGAACACTGTCTCATTCAGCATTTTCCCCTAATGATCTCTGAGTATTTGGTATATGACAGATCTAAAAACAAAATGTCTAATGTATGTAACATTTAAAAAGGAGGACCATCTTAAAGAACCGGAGAAACCATTTTAGCATCTTATACAAAATTATTCATGGGACATTTTATACATTCCCGGAAAAACATACTTTGGTAGAGATGAGAGGACTCAAATCTCAGGTTTCAAAATACAAACTTTCAAAAACTTAAAGCTGTCTGAATTATTTTCTAGACTTATTTTATACTTGTCTCAGCATTTTACACAAAATACACTGATACTTATTTTATTCTCTCCTCGCCCAGGCTTTTATTTTACCATATAAATCACTTTCAGTATGTGGGGTACTTTATATTGTGAAATGACTTTAATTATATATATTCAGAAGACTATTAAAAACAAATTACATGGTTTTGACAAAGAATTTGATTGTTCAAGTGATCTTTTATGCAACTGAAAGTATTCGGCATTCCTGCATCAGTATGATTTGCCTTTTCGCTTTCCTGCAGCTACCAAGTTGAAGTTCAGACTCTGGATCTCCAAAGGCAGGGATTATGTTTTGCAGAAGGAAGATTTCAAATGACAGAGGTCATTGCTTTTGTGACTTAAAACTTAAATAGCTCTATTACACATACTTAGCTGCTTACTGAAGTATGGATGTCTGGGGGGAAAATGAAAGTCCTAGGAAGAAGCAGATTTCCTTTAGAAGATTGACAGAGTGGGTGTGGCCTAATGGTGGACCCACAACACTTACCCCCATGGCGGTTCTGGCATTTACTACGTGAAAGGCAGCATGGGATAGCTAGAAACAACTGACAAACGGATTGGTTCAGACATTTCTTGGTATGCGCCCTGTCACTTTTTGAGTTCTCAGGTTAAAGTCCTTTGCTCCCTTGTCTTTATTTACCTTTCAGTCATCCTTGCTTACAGAATCTGACACTGGGAATTCAGGTTACCTTGCTTTGGCACTTTGACAGAGAACTCCATGGTTTAGCTGCAACTAACGAACAGCTTCTGTTTCCTTCCTGAAATTAGCAACGCATGTTTTTGCTAGTTCTAGGGGAGTGTGCATGTGACTGACAATAAGGAAAGATCCATGAAAGAGCTATATTAAAGTCTTCTCGTCTGCCTCCAAGCGTAAAAATAGAAATGTTTACACATGTAATTGAAATTCTTCCATCCAGAAGACTAGTCCGAGGAAGTACTTGAGGCTGCCATGCTATTTTAATTTGATAGGAGATTATACAATTTTCAGGTTCAATCACAATTGACTGGCCGATGAGTTTATAACTGACTATGTTTCTCACATGGGACCCAACGTGATAACAAAGAAGATGCTGACATTGTTCAATAGTAAAAATGATTATTTACCATTTTTAACCATTAATGAACGTACCAGTACCAGAATGTTGGTACATACTTTTTGAGTTTGCTTTATCTTCCCACAAAAATGATTTGCTGCTGCTGTATGTGGTTCCTTCTTGCACAAAGAATTCTTATGCCCCAAACTAAGTTTGTAAGTTGTAAGATGTGAGATTTTCATCTGTAGTAGCTATAATGTAATCGTACATGTCTTGTAACCAAATTTAATATGATCTAATAATTCTACTTGATCCTATGTATTGATTTACTGAAATGTATCTAAATGTGTTATTGTGAATTTTTCAATAATATTTCCCTTATATTAAAAGAAGTATAATTTTCCATTAGGTAAAAAAAGGGTATCTATTTATTTATTTGGTTTTTTTGTGAATGGCTGAGTGAAATATACTATTTATGTGTGGGTTCCTGTGCAGGTCAGCAAAGTGCCAAATCCTCTGAATCTGCATTACAGGCATTTTCAGCCACCTGACAAAGGTACTGGGATTTGAACTTGGGTCCTCTGGAACGTATCAAAAGCTCTTAACACCTGATCCCGCTGCCTTTACTTTTTTTCTTCTTTTCATTTTTTGTCCTACTTTCTGATGCTTCCTCAAATTTAACATTAAAATATTTATGGAACCATTTTATAGTCTTTTCAAACTCAGATATTTTTCTACTCTTTTTTATTCCTTAGGTTATATTTCTCTTTCTTGTCGTTTCAATATATTGTCTTAATTATTTTGAAATGTCTGCCTTGTATAAAATGCTTATTTATACAGACAGCTTTTATGTTTGTTTTGACTTCAACTTTTGTGCAGAGACATTTACCTAAAAGTCTCCCTGTGCTTTTATGTTCCCAGGGCTGTGATTCCAGTCTAGACAGCAATAGATCTCTCCACGCATGTGTATATGAGTACCATTATGGTCCTTGGGATGGAATAATATAAATAGACTATATCACTTGAGTGTCACTAAAACATATATTATATATACACACATACACATATATATACATACATATATATATATATAGTGTGTGTGTTCATATATATGCGTTTGTTGCTTATATCTCTCCTACACTTTACTGTCAGAAACATATGTAGTCAAACGCTTGTGAATAATTTGATATCTTTCTCTTTAAAAAATAGATTTTAAAAATTATCTTTTTGTGCAGGAGTGTTTTATCTGCATATATGCATACATACCATGTGTAAGCTTTGATCTGGAGAAATGCAGAAAAGGACACTGAAACCTTTAGAGTGGAAGCAGTTGTGAGCCATCATGTGAGTTCTGTGTATCAAATACTGGTCATCGGCACGAGCAACCAGTGCTCTTAACCCTAGGTTAACTCTCCAGCCCAATATTTTTCATTTTAAGTCATAATGTTTTTTAAGTTGAAGATCCCTGATTTCAAGATAAAATATGGAATTACCAGAAAAGTTTGAATATGCTTGTTCTAAAAGGATTCATTATTTATCTGAAACTCAAATTTAATTGATCATCAAGTGTTTGCATTTAAGAAATGCCCCAAACCAATTTTAAAATAATCTCCTGGGGCTGTGCAGTGCAGCAGACCCTATCTTTAGTTTATCGTGTTCAAGGTTTGTAGTTGTGATATCTCTATTCATCTTTTTGCTCATGTGTTTGTGTCCCGGCCAGGAGGATCTTCAGCAGAGACCCTAGAAAGGCGGAATGGCAAATGAAAGGGACAAGAGAAACAAAGAATTGACAGCAAGACAGTATTCTAATCAAGCTGCAAAATTTTATTTTTCTCAGGTGGGTTTTATAGTAAGCAGACCAGGAAACTTTCTTTGGGAAAAGATCAGGGGACTGTTGAGTTGACAAGCAACTCAACCAAGCAACCTAACCACAAAACATTGTTACTAATGGTCACTGTAGCAGAAAAATAAGGAAATGTTAAGTTATTTTCTAATAACTCAGGACTTGACCAGGCATGTCAAGAGTTTCTGATTAGTGGCTCAATACTGGACAACAGAAACTTAACTCAGGCCGGCAATATGGAATGGCTATTAAAATTGTTTGTGCTTTAAAGAATCCATTTTCTGTCTGTTTTATTTGGGTTTGGAAGGAAGCTGTGTTCTTTTGTTCTGTCTACTATTTAACAAGATTATTTTCCAGTAAAAGTCCCAAAATTCCTTCCTAATAAGCAACAGGGACATTTAATCCACTTTGATTTCACTATGTTTACAAACATTTTAATGAGCTGAAATAAAAATGAATATACTGTTATATTAGACCTCGTCACTGGCATTACAGTTCATTGGAAATAACCTATGGGCTATGAGTGTGAATTTAGACATGTCCTCTGAACTATGACTTTTTGTATGTACTACTGCCATTTGGATAACTAGGTGTGTAAAACAGAACAGATGAAGCTATAAACCTTCTTTAAAACGATCGTTAATTTTTCTGTTTACTTGTTTTGAGCAAATGTATGTAAGAGTTTCGAATGATGTTATTTACCATTGGAACCATTTTATAAAACTCATGATATAAATATAATCAAAATCTAGTTAATAATTTGACATATAGAAGAGAGCTTTAACATTTTTCTTGAACTGACCTTTGAATACTGAAGGAGGATATAGATGTCCTTCTGTCTTCCACGCTGGTGGATTCACGCACACTATTTATCTGCTTCACAGCTTTTAGTTGGTGTGTGCTTGTGAGGGTAGTTCGAGGGGGCACGCTAAACAGCTCAGGTTGGCCTTAAACTAAGCACTTCCAGTGCCTTCTACTTCCACCTCCTGAGCTCTAAAAATAATTTTACAGTTTCATATAAATAAAAATAAAATATGAAAGAAAAATTGATACAAAAAAATCCATGATTTTCCTTATTACTAATTTTCATGTTTACCTATTAAAGCACATAATAGAATCTGATATACAGTGTTTATTTAAAGTGACATAATAAATAAAATGTTCTATTTTATATATGAACACAATTTTGATGAATTACAATAGTGAGCACTGTTACTCATACATTTATAATATCAGCAAGTTTAATGAAATTGTTTTCAGGATCTTTTTTATTTTAAAAAATAATCTTGAATGCGTTATCATTTCTATGGTACTTTCTGGAACAGTATTATATATACATACATACATACATATATATAATTCATATACATATATAATTCATACATATATATGATTCGGTAACTTAAGTGTTGAGGACGAGACTTGATTATAATTACAAATTACATAAACCTTTTAATATGTAATTCAGCATAGCATACTTGCACAAGCACGAGTGTGCATGTGTGCCTGTGTGTGGGTCCGAAAAGGGGATTCTGGATGTGTCTCTACCATTTCTGACAGATAATTTTACTGCACTCGGCCAACTGTGCCTCTATCACCATCTGTTACTAGGAAAGCGTTGTCTGTCAATTAGCACTTCTACAGTACTATCTGTCGACCGACAAAAGTTAACAGGAAAATAACGAAAGCTACTGTCAGAAAAAAAAATTGGACGAGGTATCAAGTTCTTTGGAAGAACATTAAATTTACAGAATCTGCATGTCAACGGTGATAAATGCCCTTTAACTGGGTGAGAAAGTGAAATTTGTCTCCTGAAGAAACATATAAAGTAGGCCCTGTACTCAGCAGTGCCAATTTTTCTACAAAAAGTTTTTATACATTTATTCATACGCAGTTTAAAATGCATCCCTTATCCTCACAATGATAAAAAACTGCATTAAAAATAATTATTATCTAAATTTAGTAATCTCTTGAAAAAATAAGGGACACTTTAGTTCCACAGCAATCTGACCTCTAATGAATTCAAATTCAATTGTCCTGAGTGAGCGTAATTCCTAAAATATTTTCTTTGTACCATCTGCAGATGTTTCTCTAACGTTCATTTTAGAGAACCATCCCGAGAACTCCCCTCTTTATAACATCATCATATCTTTGGGGTGACAGGACTCTAAGCTATACACACACCTGAGTATGCCTGTGAACATGCAAGGCCAAAAGTCTTCTAATAGCCGACTGCTTTTCTCACTTAGCTCTAATTGCACACTTTAGAACTTGGAAATAAAATTTCTTGAGTTTTCTAAATAAGGCTTGCTATTTAACTTCCCAAAATTAAGGGAAAAGACATAGGTGTGCTGTATATGGACCCACTAATGCAAACACAGACAAACATGCCTTTGTGCACCTGACTCTGTATGTAGTCATATGTGTGTGTGTGAATTGAGGCACACTCACTCCTGCACAATAATCCACAGTGTAATAGGCCAGTAAGCCAAGGAATTATAAAAAAAATGGGTTAATTGACTTTGCTAGCACAAGAGTCCATTTAGGGTTAAGGTTGCATGCATGCTTGCTAATGTGTGGGCATTTGAAATTAGGCAACAGCTCAGATCCAGCATATATTTACAGTTCAGTAGCAAGCAATTTTGTTGCTGTTCTTGCTTTGTTGACCTGTAGTATACATATTTAGGGACAGTCAGCATAGGATTATTCTATATTACTTGGCAAGTACAAAATTGGAATTTTGTATTTTTGTACTTCACAGGGCATCAGAAACTTTCCTTTTTGTGTGAAAACTTAGTATTGACCTTAAATTTGCCTCTATTTAAAATGCCATGTGCGTCTGACATAGGTGTAATCTCAGCAAATGTTTTCATGTATGAGAGGACTACAATGTATATTATTTAGTTCAAGCAAGGACCACAACATTGCAAAGTGAGGTTATCCTTGTTTACTCAGGAGAGCTTGCTAGAGCAATAAATGACTCATTATCTGGAAGATGGGAAGGACCCAATTAGAAAGGTGGTATGAAATTGTTCTCAGTCATTAGCTGATCAATGAAACTTCCTCAACCCCAGAGGCATTCAGTTCAGCTTCAACTCATTGACCAAGGTTCTTATGGATGATAAAACAGCCCTAAACTTCTAACTCCAGGGTCAAGACAACATCTGTGCAATAGCTAATAAAATAAATGCATTAGATCAAGCCAGATCAATTAAGAACTAGTTAAGTAAGAATGCCCAGACTGATTTAGTGTAAAATTCTAGGGATATATATTGAGTTCAACAGTGCACACTTGGCTCTTCACTTTGTTCTCATTCCTGTTAAGAGTGGCTGCAGTTAGATTCTCTGGGTAATACTGGATATATGTGGTGTCCGTCTCTGTTCGTTGGACTAAAGTAGAGAAGTTTTCAGCATGGAGTTCTTACAGTGAGTTAACTAGATGAAATACAGTTCAAGACCAAGGGGTGCTATCATTGGAAAACCATTCTTCATGCATCTTTAATTTTTCTTTTGGAATGTCTTCTGAAATGACATTTTAAGTGCTACCTTTTAAGGACGTTTACGATGGGAAGAGCCTTGACTTGTATTTCAGAGGTAGTCATTTGCTGGGGAGTGTGATTGCTCAGATTTCAAAGGAAGTATCTTTTCCTAAATAAAAAGCATACATACCCACTACTTGGCATAATAAATGTAGTGTCTCAAACTGAGTCAAGGGACAGGTATATTTACAGAAAATTTTCAGTGGTCTGGGTTCCAATGTTCATTGTCCTGTAGCATACTCCAGTACATGTAGAGGCATTTGTGAGAGCCTATTTAGTTCCCCTCGTGGGCCCCTGAAGATGTGGGTGACTGATGCCAAATGTTGATCTTCTTTTCTGGACATGTTGGGGCTGAAACAACCCTTTGTATGAAACCTAAGAATCTCAAGACTTCCACCAGAGTCCACAAAATTGTTTTAGTCTAATTAATACCGTGGCTGACAATAAGGTGGTTAATAGTTATTAATAATGTTCTGTATGAGAGAGAAAAAAGATTTTTGTCTCTTGAAAATATTTTGGTAGTTTTTTCGAAATGATTGATTTTCCTTCTGCTTTTTATTTAGATAAACAGAAGTTTTCCAACATGTCTACTACCTGAAATGCATCTTTTAATCCCATCACTGGTAAATTTCACTGGACAATTTCTGATACTCCCTATGGTAAGCTAAATTTATTACAGTATTTTATTTTGTGAATACACTGTATGTTTTATTTTATTTCTGTTTCTTTCTGTATGTAAAGTTTGTATCATCGAAACACTGACTCTTCAATCAGACAAAAGTACTTCTCTTCTGGAGAAAGAGAAATTAGTATCCCATAGATTTGACAACCCTTCGAAAATTGAGAATCAAAGACAAATTGTGCTTTATAGAGGTATTCTAGAAAGAAATGTTATCATCTACTAAGTTTCTGACATATCAAACAGAGGCTCATCTCTGAAGCTAAATGCCAGATTCCCTGCTCCAGAGCACTACACTTTAGACAGACTATAAAATGTTTTATATTTTTTTTTCCCAGAAGGTTTTTGTTGTTCAGCCATGATTCTATTGCATCAAAGGTCAAGTACAGGGGACCAACAGCTTGGATCAACTGTCCACATCCCTCCACAGCATCAATCTCTGTACAGATCATAGGTGTTCTCTGCTGCCTCTTGAAAAGCAGAATCACCAACATGGATCCATGCCCGACGGAGTGACGAGTACAGGAGTTGCTCCTCTAGACTCTGCCTCCCAAGTGAAGCTGTCATTCTCACTCGGAGGTCTTCTTCCTGTCTCTGAAGGTCAAAGCATCTCCCAGACGCAGAAGACCATATTTAGTGTTCATACTTTAAAACTAAAATCAAAATCTCACTTTCTAATTGCACTAGCTAGAAAACTGTGACTTTTACAGACTGCATTTCAAGTTTACATTTTAGGGCTATACATTTTTGTTGTTGTTGTTGTTGTTTGGCTTATGTAATCTTTCAATTATATTTGTAGACATTTCAAAAATATCAAAATAGTACAAGTGGCCATTCTGACTTTAAAATGGCGTTACAAATACACATTTCTAATTAGTTGCCCTGTGGAACACTGTATATTTATATCTGTACATAGAAAATGTGCTTAATTCAAGATTAATCAAACACAGGCCTTAATTTTTTACATTGTCCTCAAAAGAGAATTTATGCCTATTCTGAGAAAAACATGTTTTAGTGAGTATATATCGATATATTATTTGTGGCTCTCATTCAGATAAACTAAATGGCTCTGAGACAGATTGGATTAAGCTGATCACCTTCTCTCTTGCTGATATTAATTCCTTCCCTCGCCTCCAACACCTGAGGCTTCTTTTTCACATTTAGTACATCTGTTCTGGACCATTATTATGATGTTCTTTCTGCTCTTCAACTTCTTAACTATGGCACTAATCACTTTAGGATTCTCTCATGATCCAGTGTACTTTCTAAATTATCCTTTAATAATTTACATATTGTAAATTTTAAATGCTGGTAATTGTAATATGATGACTAAATTAAAATAATTTATGCATCCACAAGTAAGAGAGAATATGTGGCATTTGTCTTCCTGGGCCTGTGTTACTTCACTCAATATAATGTTTTCTGTCTAGTTACATATATATGTTATTGTTTCAGTTTTCTTTAGAGTAGAATTGAATTTCACTATGCATATGTACCACATTCTCATTATCCATTGATTCACTGAACGAATGAGGTAACTCAGACCCAGAAAGACAAATGCCCACATTCTCTCTTATTTGTGGATCCTACCTCTATGCAAATATACAATCTGCAGTAACCACAGAAACCAGGATAGCAAAAAGCAACCACAGAATGGGGGACATATGTAGCTCTAGTGGGAAGTACAGAAGACACAGGTGCTCTGAGGGGAAAGATGGAAAAAATAAAATGGTTAAGCTGGGAAATCAGGAGCAAAGGCAATAAAGAGGGAAAAGTATGGAAAAGGAATAAATAACAACCAAAATGACTGAAAAAACCATAGGAAATTGCATTATGTTTATATAAAAATGCAGTTTGTGTGTGCACACGCACGTGTGTATCAAGGTGTATACATTTCAAATTAAATACACATTGGACTTTATGCCAGTTGACTATAATACTTAGAACAAGGAACATAGACTATCATCTAACAAAACCCCAGTGTCAGGCTTGGGAAATCGCCTTCAAGTTGTTGGTCAGGAGAGTCAAGGAAATTGCAACAATACTATTGGTTATTTCTGTGGCCTTTGGTTGAGTCCCAGAACCTGAAAGTAGCATAAGATTGCTGATGACAAAGCAAACTTCAGTCACAGCACTTGGAGGAATTCAGGAGTGGTTGGACAGGATAGAAGGAGGGGCAAAAAATGATATAAATATAGTCCTCATGCACAAAATCCTAAAATATAAATTGAATTAAAAATAATTTAGACAAATGGTTTAATGTATGGAGTCAAAATTGTAGGATGGTTAATAAGACTCTTCCTGAGGACTTTTCTTAAAAACAGTGATATAGTAGTAACTTTAAAGTAATAACTGTGAACCATATAAAATATGAAAATGTTCATATGATATAAATAAGTTACTGACTTAGCTTATATTGTGCATACACAAATGCAGTTTGATGACAATTATAAAATGCTAATACTAACATTTTGTGGACTACGTTCAAGTTCAGAATATGCAATTTTCTTAGAGGATAATTAAAAATACTTTTGATTACACAGTGGTATTAAACTAACTCAGAACAGTAATTAATAAGAATATAGTAGAGTCATCTCTGATATATGAACATGCCAAAACCTGTTCTCTGCTTTTATTTTAGATTTATTTTTTAAACTTATTTTTAAAATATGTTTATGCATGATGTATACATGTGTATTAATATGTGTCTATGGAGGCCAGAGGCAGCCCCTGGAGTTGTGGCTACAGTTGTAAGCCAGTTGAAGTGGGTGCTGGGAATTGAACTCTGGTCCTGTGCAAAAGCAGTATATGTTTTAAGCACTGAGCTCTCTCTGCACCTCAAGAAGGTTCTCTTCTTATGACTTTTTCACTGCAAAAAATATAGTCTCATTCCTAATATAAAACTGTGAAGCTCTTGCATACATGACAGTTACTTAGTAGTTTTCAGGGGGAAAATTGCACAAGTTTTAAAGAGGATTAGTTTTTAATAACTATTGATATGTTAAAATTTAATTATATGGCAGATGACTTGTCCTTTTCCATCACACATGTATATTATTAACAAATTAGTATTATCTCCACACTCCAATAACTTCCTTTCTCAGTAGAGATCAGTATAAAGTTTGTCATTATTTTCCCTTAATTTTTAAACTTGAACATGGATATATACCATAAAGTCATCAATACCATTTTATATAATTTCGATATATTTCAAACAAATAGTTTCTTACTTTTTTACTCCAAAAAATTACTTCTCATTAACCTTTCCTTGAGAATACTCCTATTTTTTTATTTAATTTTATTTTATTTTACAATACCATTCAGTTCTACATAACAGCCACAGATTCCCTTGTTCTCCCTTCTTCCTGCCCCCCTCCCCTTCCCCCCAGCACACCCCCCATTCCCACCTCCTCCAGGGAAAAGCCTCCCCAGAGGACTGAGATTGACCTGGTAGACCCAGTCCAGGCAGGTCCAGTCCCCTCCTCCCAGATTGAGCCAAGCGTCCCTGCATAACTCCCAGGTTTCAAACACCTAACTCATGCAATGAGCCCAGGATCTGGTACCACTGCCTGGATGCCCCCCCAAACAGATCAAACACCCTAATAGTTGTGCCAAAAACCCCATCCAAGGACTGAGGACTCTGGATGCAAACATCCACGGCTAGGCCCCGGGTGGAGCGCCGGGAGTCTAATTAGCGAGAAAGAGGAGGGTTTATATGAGTGAGAATTGTTGAAACCAAGGTTGGATAAAGCACAGGGACAAATAGCCAAACGAATGGAAACACATGAACTATGAACCAAAGGCGGAGGGGCCCCCAACTGGATCAGGCTCTCTGAATAGATGAGACAGTTGAGAATACTCCTATTAAAACACATAGACTTCATATTCATTTATATGGTCTATTATATTTTATTCAAACATTGATTTTGATAAAAATTTATAATGTGATGTTTTAAAAAGTATTTTACTATTTAAAATATTAAACGAAGTAATTAACATCTAGAATGTTTTATTTTATTTGAAGTATTTTACCAAGCCAGAGAAAGAACTCTCATTTTATAGTTCTTATTTATGTCCATAACTTTTATTTTATTTGGGTAATTATAATATATACATTTCTCATCTCCCTTTTATTCCTTCAAACTCTCCCATATACCCATCCTTGCTTTCATACTTTTTATGGCCTCTTTTTTTCACTAATTGTTTTTGTATGCATATATGTGTGGTGATTATTTTATTTGTGCTCTAACAAATAAAGCTTGCCTGGGGATCAAAGGAAAAAGCCAGTCATTATATTAAACATAGAGTCAGGCAGTGGTAGCACATGCCTTTAATTTTAGCTTTAGAGAGGCAGAGATTTATGTGGATCTCCATGAGTTCAAGGCCACACTGGGAACAGAGCCAGGTGTGTTGGCACTTGCTTCTAATCCCAGCACTAGTCAACCATAGAGGTCTGGAGGTTTATTCAGACAGACAGGAAGTGATAGACCTGGGTGGAAAAAGGAAGGAAGATGGTGGGGTACAGAAAGGTATATAGGTATGAGTGTACAGGAAGTAGGTCTCTCTTGGGCTGAGGATTTCTTAGTGGTAAGAACTTGTGGCTGGCTTTTGTATTTCTTTGATCTTTCAATTTTCACCCCAATATTTGGCTCCAGGTTTTTTTTTTATTAATAAGACCATTTAGCACTTCGTGATATATATATAATTTATGTGTGTGTGTGTATGCATACATATTCTTCAATATAACCTGCTCAGACTATATAATGTTACTTTTATGCATGTTTTCAGGGCTGACCATTTGACACTGAAAATCAATGGTACACCATTATCTACTGTATTTCTGTACAAATTTACACTATCCAAAAAATACGTTGAATACCTTTTCTCTATATTGTTACAAAATTAGATATTTCTTGACCATATTTAATAATTTGCTGACTGAGATGGAAATACTTTTAATATTAAGATTTAGTGCAGCATTTGATGGAGTGTTAGTGAATAGAGATAATTTAAACAAATCTTTGCTGTGGGATAATCCTCTTGCACACTGTAAAAATGTGTCACTCAAATTGATTTAATAAAATTCTGATTGGCCAGTAGCCAGGCCAGAAGTATGGGTGGGGCAACCAAACTAAGCATGATGAGAAGGAGAATGGCAGAGTTAGGATTCACCAGCCAGACACAGAGGGAGAAAGAGATGAACATGCCATGCTAATAGAGGAACTACTTTGTGGCAAAGCATAAATACTAAATGGGTTAATTTAAATGCAAGCATTAGCTAACATAATAACAAGCCTGAGCTATAGACTGAGCATTTATAATTCATATTCAGCCTCTGAGTTAGTTGTTTGAGAATTGGTGGGTGGGAGAGAAACATTTGCCTACAAATTTCACTTATAAAAGTGAATCATAGTATATATGACTGGCTGTATCTTTGTGATGTGATTAAAGATTTGGATGTCTAGGCTCCTAGGTCCACTATTTGGACTACTTATGGAGGCGGCTTTGGTCCTATGCTTCATGCTTGAGATTAGGGTGGAGAGTGAATCAAATAGGAAGAGAGCAGAGACAATCAGGACAGAGGCTGGTAGTTAGTCTTGAACACATTGAAGAGTCAAGTCCTTTACTATGAAGAGGCCTTTTCCATTCTATGCAAGCCCACTTTGTAATTTCAAAACATTATCAAAATAGACAGTGAGAATTTTAGCTGTTTTTATGAAACAGTGAATTATGAAGGGAGTACACCTTCATTTTAATTTTTATATCCTCTAGGTTCATATAGAGGTACCCTCACCATTAGAGGGCTAAAATAAATTTCAAAAGACATTTTTCTTATTAGATAGAAAACATTATTGTATTCATTTGACATGGAGGGTTTTTTTCCCAACAAAGCACATTAATGGAATGTCATTGAAAATATTCTAATTTAACTACATAATGGCACATTAGGGAGTCTTTGCGAATAAATGGCTTTGTTTATATTAGGCATGAAAACGTTTTAAATCCAAGGCCTTCATTGGGGATTCATCCAAGTTCTCTTTTACTGTGGCTAATAAAAGCATTTTGCTTTATTCTCTCATTTAAATTATGTGTTTTTCCCCTTTGGTTTTCTCCAGGAATTCCATTACTTTATAATATTGGCTCCAATTGACATCTTGTGTGGTGCTTTATAGACAATGAAAAAAGTGTAGAGCATGTCTTTTTAATTTGGAAAAATAATGTGTAAGCTATCCTTATCTACCAGGAGAAGAGAATGTGACCCAGGCTCAGACACCAACAATGTCTGCCTACAGCCAGTTCCTTTGCTATTGATCTAAGGCACTCTAGTGTTCCTAAGTAAGCCACACCTGTGAAAAGACTAGTAGGATGCCTCTTTATGAACATCGTATGTATTTACTACTACATTTAAAAGAGTTAAAACATCCATCTAAAATGTGAGATCCCATTTTCTGATGTTTTGTCTTGCTGTTGTTTATTTTTGTTTATTTGTTTTGATTATTAAAATTGTTTTCATGACACTGGTTGGCATGGAACTTGCTATGTAGGGCACCTTGGCCTTGAACTCACAGAGATCCACTTGCTTCTGATTCTCTGGAGTACTGGGATTGAAAGTATGTGCACCATGCCTGGTTAGAGTTTATCCATTTTAAGTAAATACATGTGATTAAGCAACTCTGTATTGTAGGTAAAGGTAACCTAATCAAAAGAAAATTATTTGAAGATTATTTTTCCCTTTTTCCTATTAAGGCAACAACACATGCATACTAAACAAATCACTGAATAAATGTGTAATTAAGAATATCGAGGAAGACGTTTTAAAGTACAGCATGTTTCAAAGTAAAATAAATGCATTAAAAGTGTTTGCAAATTGATCCTATAACTTTGTCATTAAGGTTGTTACTTCCTGATATCAGCTACTGATGCAGCCAAACAGTTTGCCATAACAAATGTAGGGAGGAAGCGGAAGTTATTTTGAGTTGTTTCCCTCTCTGCCTAAGGAGCTTCCTTGCAGGATGGACTGTGTCAGTCTGGGAGGAAACTGTCACACAGCAGAATGAAACAGAAAGTTTCAATTGTTCATTTAAAGAGCACAAAGTAAAAGTAAGCTCAGCAGCATTGTTGTTGTTGTTTTGTTTTGTTTTGTTTTGCTTTTAGAAAGAGAAATGAAGCACATGTTATGGTTAGACAAAACACATCATTGGAGCAGAGTGTAGGTTCCTGCTCAGAGACAGACACTGTCATTGATGCTACCTGTGCCAAAAACGAGGGATACCTAGGCTTCCTTCCCAATTGGCCAAATATGGGTAACTAGAAGAGAAAATTATGGCTTAGGAGTTAGTAGTGGTCAGTTATCTACAGATAGCATGCAAGTGCAGTTTACAGCAGCAAAACCAGTTCTAAGTACATATACCTCCCTGTCTTTGGAAGGAACCTTCAGGCTGGCATTCCCATTCAGCTCTTAAGGTCCTGTACTATACAGTCCATGTGTTTTCCAAGTGTCCATCATGAGTTCTGCTGCCCTTTACACGTGCTTTAATTTCTCTGTTGACCAATCTAGAAGACTTAGTGCTATCAGTTAACTGGGATTCTATCCTGAACCAAAGACATAGGCTCTGGTCTAGTGAACTGAGTAGGAAAGAAAACAAACCGCATGATTCATGATAAATAACTTGTGTTTAGAATGGGTTGTTGCAGGTTTTTCACTTCAATTCTTTCTGAGCTTCACATTTTAATGCATGAACTTATGTTAAAAAATGGCCTGTGTTATACTTGAAAGAAAGTGACAAGGAAAAGATACCTGAAGACCCTGTTCTCAGCACAAAGGTGGTTTATTTGTCCCAGAAGGACAAAGGTTAAAAAATAAGAGACAAAGATGGGAGACAGAGGGGGAAGGAACAAGAGAAAGGGGGAAGGGATATTTGCCCCAGGGACAAAGTACTCTACTGCCTCTGGATAGAGAGGAGACGACTTGGTCAGTAGGCAAATGGCAGTTTACAAAGGTAAAGGCTCAGAAACCCCCTGTTAGGGTGAGGTGTGTAATTTTGATTGGTAGTTAGTTAGGGTGGTTAAAAGGGGGGTTTTGATTGCTGAACTTTAATACTTATAGTTCAACCTTGGTTTTCTCAAGAGGGGAAAGTGACCAGATAACAGAACAGTCTAGCTTTAAGAATGAAATCTAAAGAGATTTTAGCAAGGAAGAGGGCATAGGGGGAGGGGAAGGTCTGCCAGAGCTGTGTTGGCCATGTGCTGGCCAGCTAAAGTCCCTTCAATACTTAATTCAACAGATTTATTGATATGTATTATTTTAATCACAAAACCTGCCCATTTTACAGTGAAGTGTCTGATTTAGTGCTCTTTAGAAAATGTCCAGAGTTTGTTCAAACTTCATCTAAAGCTCATGTAGACCACCTGTCAGCCCATCCATCAGTCTTTCCTGATGCTGATTTCTCCCTCAGCCCAAGAAGCAGTCAATATTATTATTTTTTTAACAATTTTTCTTTTCTGAATTTTTAGTTAAATGTCACACATTGGCTTCAACATTTGGTTCATTTAAGTTAGCATGATGCTGACGTTCATCCCTGGTGAAGCGTCATTAGTACTTCATTGTGTTTTTATTATTATTGAATAATAGTCTCTTATGCAGACATGTCAAATTTCAATCAGTTGTCATGGAGTTGGGCACATTTGGGTCAATATAATTCTTTGGATGACCAGGAGACCAGTCTCTTTTCCCTGCATTCTCAGGTTGTTCACATCTGCTAAATTACTCAAGCAAATCTCTTCATCAACATTGGTTTGCTGGGCCATCAACCTTGAAACCCAAATTAAACTTCAGATGGGAAATTTAAAGTACTGTAGCCATACAAAAATTGTCTGTTATAGGAAAGCTGATAAAAATTGAGAAGAAATGGTGTCTTCTGGCATAAGAAGAAGGGTTTCTACTGCTGTGATGAAACAGCATGACCAAAGACGGGAAGTGTTTATGTGGCTCATGCTTCTGCAGCACTGCTCATCATTTAATTCAAACAGGGTGCAAACCTGGATGAAGGAGCTAACATCAAGACCATGGAGGAGTGCCAGCTACTGGTTTAATCCCAATGGCTTGCTTAGCCTGCTTTCTGATAGCACTGGAGGACCACCAGCCCAGGAATGGCACCATCAATCATAGACTGAGTTCTCCCCCATCAATCACTAATTAAGAAAATTCTCTACAGGGTTGCCTACAGTCCTCAATTGTGGCTCCCTCCTTTCAGATGATTCTAGCTTGTATCAAGGTGATATAAAACTAGCCAGCACAAGTGGAAAAAATTCTTAAACTTGAATCTTGATGTGATATGTAGCAATCATAACTCTTTATGTTCAACAGTTCTTCCTTCATATTTATTCAAATAATGTAAAAAAAACTGTTCAGTTTTAGCCATGTGTCTAATTGCAAAGATATGCTTGTAATTAAAATAACCCCTTTATATAACAATTTTTAATATTTTTCAAGGATACACAAGCAGAATAAAAAAGGTTAACTTTTGTAGAATATCAACTACTTTTCTAATTAATGATGTCCTTGATTCAAAAATTACCTTTTTTGATAACTTTTTTAGAATAGAAGTAATAATGATCTCCCCTTTTCCATATGAGTTAGAACTTGGCTTTTAAAGATGTATTATTATTGATTTATTCAATGGACAATATTTTTTTTACTTGTATGGATTAATAAATCATAGGATCTCTATACAGGATAAGAAGTGATATTTTTCTTAGTCTGGCTTGTTTTGCTTATTATATTAGTCTCTGGTTTCATTCCTTCGCAACAAGTGACATAATTTCATTATTTTTATGGTTGAGTTAAATCCACTGTGTATATATAACTCATTTTTTTTTTCTATCTGACGATGGATATCTATGGTGGCTAGAAACATGGCTCTCATCAATAGTTCTGTAACAAACATGAGTGTGCAGGCATTTCTGTACCACGCCGAGTCCCTTAAGTGTATTTCCACCTAGATCATATGGCAGTTGCACTTTCACTCTTCTCAGGGAGCTCCACATTGATTTGCATAATGCCTGGAACAGTTTGTCTTCCAACCTTTAGTTTGAAAAAAAAATTTTTTTAACCACTTCTTCTCATTTATTTGTTTTTGTCATAATTCTGTCTGGTAGGAGAGGGAATCTCGTTGTAGATATGATTTGATTTCCCAAATGATTAAATATATGGATCATTTTTTCATATATTTATTGGCCATTTGTATTTCCTGTTTTAGAAATCACTTGTTCATTTCATTTGTCTATTTATTAACTGGGTTTCTAATTTTTAAAAATACTTAGCTTCCGGGAAATTATTGCTATTCTCAACGTATATTATTTGGTATCTTTGTCAGACAGATATCAAGTGGGAGTAAACTTATAGGTTTATTTTTGGGTTACTTTGTGACCAAAAGACCAAGCCATTTTAGGCAAACTGAAAATCTTTGAAAATAACCTTGAAAGTAGGATTGTAGAGAAAAGCAAACAATTTTTGACATGTTGGGTTTTGAAGAGTTAGTCAAAAAATAAGGCAGTGATTGTGATGATGACTGCCAAGTTGAACATACTGCTTTAGTGCAGACAAGAATCTTCAATCTTCCCTTGGCTTAGGTTAGTTCCACTATTTTCTCTGATATAGTACAGAATTTTCAGAAGGAGTAGCGACATTTTTTCCCCTCCCACGGTTTTATGTTCTCTGCTACTCTAAATATTCATGACATCTATTTCCTGATTATTATTTTATCACACACACACACACACACACACACACACACACACACACACACACACACACCTACTTTACATAGTACACCCCTCTAAGTCCACTTAGTGTTCCATGCATGTATATATACTTAAGGCTTACCACTTGGATTTAAATTACCTATTGTCCTGAAGAAGACTCATTCCCCTTTCTATATAACCATTAATGGTATGATTATACTATAACCTAAAGAATAAAAGGAAAAATTTAAATGGATCATGTCTGCATAAGGTACTGAGAATGAATTCAGATAACTGCTCAGCCCTAAATAAGACATTTAAATCATCCCCTCTAAGGTTCATGGAAAAGAGATTAGAAAAAATCATCAGAGCCAGAAGTAAGGGAGAAAGGCTACACAACGCCATATTCTTGGCATGAAATAGTTATTGTAATTATCAAGTCACACTAGAAACAAATGCCTGTGTTGGTTCCACATAAGTATGATATGTCAACAGTCAAGCATAGAGGAAAGCATGACCCAGTTAACCCTGCATCTTTCTCATAACCAATTTGCTAAAGATAGTCCCCGTTAAAAGCTGGCTATTGCGTTCGACATTGTATACAATGGCTAGTTCTAATTGAATGGTTGCATAGATAACCTTGGTTAAACTAAAACATTCACAGCCCAAACCAAAAGTCATGAATGTAGTAAATAAAAAGTTGAGATAAGAAGTAGAGGGTAAGCATCAGAGGAAGATAAGAGAAGGTGGGATGAGAGTTGTCATAATATACACATGTAAAATTGTCAAAGAACAAACAATATAAAAATATAAAAATAAATATAAAAGTATTTACAAATATATAAAGTGAGAATTAGTAGAAAGAGGAATAGATTGAATTCAGTAACTTGGAGTTCTCAATTGTTTATGTTTTTGAAGATGGAAATCATCTAGCTTTTCTAAAATCCATGTGCATGTTTTCTGAAAATTTGGGGATGAAAAGGGATTCCATGGGAATCCCCAAACAACCCAGGGTATTGTCAAGACTATAGATTGCTCTCCACCAACTGACAGTAGGACCTCATTACCAAAGGCAACACATATATAACACACTGGGCATGAAGAAGTCAAGCTGAGAATAAATTTAGATGACCGTTCAGCCCTAAATAAGACCTCTAAACTATCCGCTCTAAAGCTCATGGAAAAGAGATTATGCATGCACCTGTGCTTACTTACCTGGCCAAGGTCACCTAATACTGCCAAGAGGAATGAATCAGGCCAGGTTGGAGGGCTCACAGCACTGTGACAGTTTTATTAAGAGCAATCATACTTTTTATACCTTTATCAAAGACAGAATGTCATGGCAATTGCCAGGATCAATTCAGTAGTAGTTACCCTTTACATAGTACATAAGATTATTGTCTCAGACCAGTTGTTCTGTCAAATTTTCATATTTTCTTGACTTCTGAGGGAATATACAGAGAAACACAATGTGGCTTGACTACATCACTGCCCAAATGAGTGCATTGGTGTTAGTTTTCTGGCTGTGTTGTGTTCTTACCCTGTAAGGAAACGTCACGAAACACGACAGAATCCGCTTATAAGAGTTTATTAGAAAATAAAGGGACAGAGAGTGCAGGCCTGTGGGAGAGACACGTGCGTGGAGAAGAGGGGAATATGGCACTTGACTTTTAAAACCGGCTGGGGGCGTGGCCAGGTCACGTCACTACTCTACGCGTGTGCGTAGATCACATGGTCATGTTGCGCGCTTACATGACCATGCAATGTCACGGACCCTGATCACGCGAGACCCCTTGGCCTGGAACTTGCTAGGCGGAGATATCCGGACCCACCGGGTATCCTAGCTATGAGAGATGCTTTTGATCCGGGAATGGCTAGGCGGAAATGTCCGCCTGGTAAATGCGACCGTGTTGTAAACCCTTCAGTTGGTCCCTCAGGAACTGGAAGACATGTTGTGCCCCAGAAGCCATGGACTCTAACCTGAAAAACAAAACAAAACAAAACAAAACAACAACAACAAAAAAAAACTATGATTATGATGCATTCCTCTCAAGGCAGCAAGGCCAGGCTAACTCCATGGTTCCCTGCAAGATTAGAAAATGTTCCATACAGTCTTCACTTCTACATTCTAGCATTTTTGGTACAGGAAGGTACTCTACATGCTACCAAAAGAGAAATGTAATCACCAAGTCAGCCACAAACCCTCTGACCTACAATGGTGTCCTGCCTGCAAGATTGGCTACGACAATGGTGGCATAAAGCTTGTGGGATTATGATTAGATTATTAACAACAGATTATGATTAGATATAAGGTTCACTCAGTGAAATAGAATGTATACCTGACACTGGTTGGGTGACCAAGAACCAGAAACTAGATAGCCTAAGGACCTAGGGTAAAAACCAAACACCAGTTGGGTAGGGAGGGGAATTAAACTATAGTGATAAAATGACTCCTGAAGATATAGTGCTATCCTCATAGATCAGTGCCTTACTCAGCCACCGTCAGAAAAGCTTTCTCAAACAAATATGAAGACCCACAGCCATGAATTATGCAAAGTCAGAGACCAGGGAACACTCAGTCCTAAATGAGATGTCTCCCTGCATTCACAACTTAGGAAACCCTGTGGAAAAGGAAGTGAAAAGAATGTAAAAGCTAGAGGGCCTGGAGAACACCAGAAAAACAGGCTCCTCTGAATTAATATAAGTAAAGTTCATATGAACTCACAGAGAGTAAAGCAGCATGCAGTAGGCCTTCATGGGTCTGTGTCAGGTACCCTGCCTATATAACATGATTTCCATTTTTAGTGTTTTATAGGAATCCTGAGTGTGTGAAAAAGTTAATCTCTCATTCTTGGGCCTTTGGTTAGGTTCCTGTGCAATTATGAATTTATTTTTTGTTTTATCTTATTATATTTTATTTTGTTATATTTTATTCTTTTGTCTTAGAGGCTTGTGCTTTTCAAATGAGAGACAGAAAAGTAGTGGACCTGGGTGGGAGGGGAGGAAGAAAGAAATTGAGAGGATCAGAGAGAGCAGAAACTATAATCAGGATACATAATATAAGAAAATAATCTATTTTCAATAAAAGGAAAATAAAAGTCTGTGATGGAAAAGGCAAATCTAAAACTTTACTTCTTGTAGCTGTGTATCACAGGAGGTGGTTATAAGCAACTAATGGGCTCTTAATTATGGCTGTCCCTTGAACTATGCAGACATATTCACACACACTGAGTGAAAAAAAATGTATGTGTGCATGTGTGTGTATATATATATGTATGCTAATATATAAAGTGTACACATTAAATATTCATGTCCAGTGATTCCAATAATTATTTTCCATAACTTTTGATACATGGTATTTATGTCAGCACAAATATTTTTTTCAGTCCCATTTACTGGAATATATATCAAGAGAACTCAGTCAAATAGTATTTTTAAAGTAGTGATAATGAAAAGTCAGTAGGATTTCATTCAATATCATCTTTAAACTTTTAAATTTATGAGAACTGGGACAAGCTAAAATTTCTGTCATAGTCCTTAAAGAATTTGAGGAATTGTAGAATAGTTAGATCCCTTAATCTCTTATAGTGATCCATTAAATTTTTAGTTGCTACTCCACTTGTATCCTCATTTTCAACATAATTCTAAACTATGTGGGCTGTGGAGATGGCTCAATTGGGAATGTCCCTGATACATATGCATGAAGACCTGAGTTGGGATTCCTCCTATGTACCTGGGCATAGCGGTACTTGCTTATATCCTCAGGACTGTTGAGATCCAGAGAACAGCAGTAAATGGTTGATCCCTGAAGCTCATTTGCCAATCCACTGACATAAATCAATAAACTGTTAGGTTCAATTAAAGACCCTGTCTAAAAATGTAAGTATTTAAATGGTGGGAAAATATACACTGTTTATACAATCCACACTGTATTCAAAGGAAAAAAAAAAAAACAAAAACAAAAAAAAAGAATGAGACATTACAATATAGCTTATATTTCCAAAGGGTTTTTCATTATTTGAGCTGTTTCTCTTTTCTTACATAATCAAGGTAAGTTTTGATCACTGGATTATATTCGCATACACTTTTTGACAACATACTTACTCTGTATAGCTTGATCATAAATTTAAATGTCATGGGCTTTTTCACAGCCGCATACAATTGAGGTAGAGAATCTTTTTATTGTCCATTGCTCTTGTGTCTCCTATTTCAATTATTGATATTCTTCCCTCTTCAGTAGCTCTTAGGTCACTTCAAATCAATTTGATCCACTGTCAAGGCTGACTGCAGGAACTCTTGTCACCACCCTGCTATGCATGTCTCTCATGAAACAGGACATATAGTCATGGAAATTTTTGAGTGGTGAATCATCTCAATGCTTTTGCTGCCTGTGACAATACAGCCATTGCAGGATCAGAAAATTGAAAGCACTCATGAAACTCGACAAGGGATTCTCATATAAGGTGTTGATGGCAATGAAGAGTAAAATACAAGAGGATGAATAAAACGCAGGCAAATGTGAAGATAATATAAGCCATCCATGGAGCTTCTTCCAATATCACAGAGGCAACTTAATCTATGGATCATAAACCACCAAACTCCCAAGATAAATGAGGCAGACCATGGTCTCAGGGCATCCAGTTCACAAATGTACTTGGGGGATTTTAATACCTCATTTGTTAGATAGCCTAAATCAGCCTGAGGGATCCTATAAATCTTGCACAAGCCAGTAATCCATATATGTGCAATAAAGATGTCTAGCTGGTACAGGGTTAATAAGAAGATTATAAGTGCCTACATCTTGCATTTTATCTCTGTCACGTACTGGGTGTACTATAATGGCTTTGGGTGTTTCTAGAGCTAATCAGTGGACTACCATAAAATAGATGCAAAGCTTTCTCCCCCCACCTCTCTGTCTCTCATCTTACAAACACATGATACTCACCAAGTCTGGTAGTATACCAGAAGTCAAAACTGCAGTACTCCATGCCACTTCTGACATTCTCAAAGAGCACTGAATATGACATTAGCTGAAGAATTACATCAACTAAATTAAAATTTATACCACATACTCAGGAGAAAGCATAGACTTCTAAAAGTATTTTAAGTGGTGTAGAAATTGCATAATGTAACTACTTTATCTCTTATAAGGAAAGTCATCACTCAGGTTAATGTGTTAATAGAGTGGACAATTTCATTGAACTGTGCTACTCTATGTGAAAAACTAATCCAGTTTTTTTTAAAAATTCCTATTATACTTTCAAAGAAATATTGTAATTGAATGTGAAAGCCGATGAATATAACATAATTGAGGTGATACAGCTCCGAAGTGTAGAGTCACTCAGCAATATTTCTGTGAGCAAATAATATTCTTTCTTCAAAAGTTGTAATAATGATAAAAATCAACTTTCATATTGTTCTCAAAATCTTATCAGTTAGTCTAGCAGTTTCAGAAAAAAAATGACCCATACTCATTGATCTCTGAAAACAAAAAGGAGCTTTGACATTTGAATTTTAGTAATATGCTTATTTAATGTGTCAACTATTGTGAAATAATAGATGCAGATAAGGACAAGAGAAAGATCCATAAAATCCCAGGCTAGCTTCAGGACACAGCTTGCTCACCATTAAGTCTCAAAAATATAGTCGCCTATACCAGACCTGTGTAAGGACAGCACCAGTTGACATGTCAATGTGAATGGGGTAAGTCTCCATTTCTTTTCTTCCCCCTAACCTCTCCATATACTGACCCTGCTCTCTTTCAAATTACATCTACTTTTTCTTTTTTCTCATTGTTAATACATATACATGTCTATATACACATATATTATATATACTATATGTGTGTGAATGTGAGTATATATTTCTGAATATAACCTCCTCAGTCTGTATAATGTTGTCCCTACTCTTGTCTTCAGGGCTATTTGGTATTGGATAACCAATTGATTGGTATGCTCTTCCCCATGGAAGACCAATTTTTCCACTCTTAGAATGTCTTAGTAGTCTAAAATTCTTTGTGTAGGGTTATAGTGGGCTTTCTTCTTTCTGCTTTGACATTCCTCTTGATGTCATTCTTGCTGTTCACCTCACGATTAGGCAGTCATGTTGGTGAGACTTCACTAAACCAGCCATAATCCCTAGAAACAAATGATCATGGAAGGTGATCACTACAGAAAACAACAACCAATCAAAATATAGAGCTGTGGAGCCCAGTTATAATAGATACATCTATAAGACACTCCCATACCTAAGGCTCAGAGATGTTTGCAGAGGAGTTGGCAGAAAGATTACAAGATTCAGAAGACCAGGGAGTTTGCTGTGAGATTATTTCTCTAGGGATGTCAGAAACTACAACCATAAAATCTCAGCCATAAATCTTTGCATTTACCACAGGTCATTGGAAAGGGAAACCACTCTAAGAATATAGATTGTTTATGCTATAAAAGTAACTATTTATTAAGCCATAGAGCACTATGTCAATTTCCCCAAATAACAGTATTTTGTTCTCCCCTAGCACCTATACTTCCCACCACATAGGTTTTTTTTTTTTTTTTTTTTTTTTTTTTACCAGGTTTACAGTGGAACAGCCCTCAAATCTAATAAGGAAAAGATTTGTAACTTCCATACATTAATGTCATTATTTCACAAGTGGGCAGATCTCACCTAGAAGGATAATCTCATAGTCCTTAGGATTCACATTTGAGTAAGAACACAGATGTCTTTTCTTTCTGCCCAGCTGCAAAGCAGTTTCTGGCACTAAGCAAGCTAGTCAGCAGAAAGGAAGCTTCCAGGTCAGTTCCAAGACTAGATGCCCATCAAGTGATGGATAAATAATGAAAATGTGTTAAATATACATAATGTAATTTTGGTCAAATAAAAAGAATTGAAATTATGAAAGTTGTGGGCAAATGGACTAAACTAAAAAAAAATGTATTAAATGAGGTAACCAAAGAACAGAAAACAAATTTCATATATTCTCATTTGTATACTAGCTTCAAATCTCTAATTTCATGTATTCAATTTAAAGTAGTTGTACCAGTTTGCACTATCAGCAGTGAAGAAGGGAGGAGAGCCTTCCCCACATTCACTCCAGCATTTGTTATCACTTTGTCAGATGTTAGCAATTATTACTAAGGTAAGATGAAACCTAAAAGTGGCTTTAAGTTGTATTCTCATGATGGCTACAGATATCGAAAAATATTTTTAAATATTTCTAATTCATCTGTATTTCAGATTTAGAGAACTCTCTGTGCAGTTCTTACCCTAAATTTTAATTGGATTTTTTGTTTTCTTGGTTTTTGGTTTTTTGAGACCTCTCTATATTCTAGCTAGTAATCATTGGTCAGATATGTAGCTGGTAATTACTGTTTTTGCATTCTGTAGGATGTCTCTTCACTATAATGATGTCATCATTTGCTTTACAAAAGCTCTGTAGTCCTGAAATACCATTTACTACTTGTTAGTCTTAGTACCTGTGCTATCTGGGTCCCATTCTAAACGTTTTTTCTAAAAGTGTCAATGAGGACATAAGTATTCCTTACATTCTCTTGTGTAAAATTCAAGGTAGTTTGTTTTATTTTTGAGGTCCATGGTCAATTTGGAGTTGAGTTTTGTGCAGAGTGAAAGAACATGCTCTAGCTAACCAGAACCAATTGATGAAGGTGCTGTCTTTTATACAATTGGTGGTGTTGGGCTATTTTTCAAAAACCAAGTAGTCACAGATGTGGACTGATTTATGGGTACTCAATTCTATTCCATCTATTAATGTGTCTGCTTTTATACTGGCCCCATACTGTAGTTTTATCACAATAGCTCCGTAGTCTAACTTCAGTTCTGGAATGTTGATATATGAAGCAGTGATTTTATTTTTCAGGATTGTTTATGCTATCCTGGCTGTTATTACTTACATATAAAATTTTACATTACGTCCAAATTTCTGTAAAGAATTGCATTGGAATTTTGAGGGGACTCTTTTGAACCTATGGATTCTTTTTTATGGGATGGTCATTTTCACAATATTAATCCTACCTTGCTCACCTTTCCACCTTCTGGTGTCTTCTTCAATTTTTTTGATGTCTTAACGTTTTCATCGTAGAAACTTTCACTTACTTTTGCTACTATAACTATTACAAGATATTGTTGAGGCCCATTTCACTGGAATTATTTGCCTGATTGCTTTGTCAAGTAGGCTGGTCAACTGTGAACTGTCAGGCTACTAATTTTTTTTTTTTTAATATTTTTTTATTTATTCTATTTACAGTGTTCTGCCTGGATCGCCTGCACACCAGAAGAGGGCGCCAGATCTCATTACAGATGGTTGTGATCCACCATATGATTGCTGGGAATTGAACTCATGACCTCTAGAAGAGCAGCCAGTGCTCTTAACCACTGAGCCACCCCTCCAGCCCCCAGGCTACTAATTTTTATGTGTTGATATTTAAAAATTGTGTTTGTATATTTCTCATGTGATGCAATAATGTGAATCTCAGTTTCATGAAAACCACAAATGAAGATGCTATTATGTCCTCCTGTGAATTATAGTTTGTTTTGACTATTTGCCCGCCCCGATCTCCCACTTTTGCAAAAACCCTTGTGTAAAAGGTTCAAGTATTTCATTAATTCCATAAAAATTTTTTTCTTCTTGAAATGTAACTTAAATTTCAAAATCCTATTTAAAAATTCAGAAAGGTTTATGGTACTTTTTCCACGATCAACTCTATTTTGAGAGCACTTTTGACTTCAACTTAAACTCTTGAATCCAAATCATGGAAACTTTTTCCTACTATGGGAAAGAGAATATTTACTAGGTCCAACCAGTTGGATTACTACTGTTACTGGTGCTCAAGCTGCTAGGGTGTAAGAAATTAAAAGCTATGAGAAGTCATATGGTATAGTTAAATTTCTGCTTGTAACTATATTCTTCATAATAACTGATTTTTTTACTATATTGATTCATGTTATGAATAGATGAAAACTTGGACAGATTCTTTTTATGCAAATATTATAAAAACAGTCTTCAATGACACCAACAAAGTGTTTTAATACTTAAGAATCCATATTTTTCAATTAAATGATTCCTTAAGGTGTCCCATAGTATAGATGGTTGGGATATACAATATTCATATTTTCCCAATAAGAATTGAATAGGAACTATGAAGTGATTCCAATTGGACTCCTAATTCCCTTTTTCAATATGAAAAAAGGAATGAGATTTGGCCATTCCCATAAAATCTATAGAACCTGATTTCTCACAAGTTTTATGTCTTATTACTATATCTAAGCTTAATAATACTGTATATCTTGGAAAAGAATTTTTTTTCATTTTCTAAAGTTGTATTTATTTGTATGTATGCGCACATGAATGCATGAGCCCTCAGAGGCCAAGTGACAGAGGTCAAGGTGTTCAGATACTTAAGGATCTGAAGTTACATAAGGTTCTGAGCTGCCCAAAATAGATGTAAAGCATTAAATTAGGTGCTGTAGAAAAGCAGCTGCTATTCTTATTTGCTGAATCAGCCACATCATATTCTCTTCAAACAAAACAAACCATTAAAGTGGCAGCACCTTCTAAATTCTTCTGTAGTCCAAGTACTGCTCCTAACTGAAATCCGATGATAACAAAATAATTTGACAAATGAAATTATTACAAATAAGACTTACAATAAATTACATTTTAAGGCCAACCTTTCCTAAAATTAGAACTTGCCATCCCACATGAGCTTTGGAAAATTAGAATTAAAAGACAATAACCAATTTCAAATATGTCAAACACCAAATAAAATATTCTACAGAGTTCAAACGTCTGAAGTCAGGAGGGAACTTGTAGTCAATATAGCTAATACTACATTGTTTCATTGTTTAAGATGCCTTTGTATCTTCAGGCCCTATTGTGACCTTGATTACAATATCTTTAGGTGTTAAACTCCTATTATATCACATATAAACATACACAGTGCAGAGAAAAGAAAAATCAGATCTGGATTGCAATGGTTTGTAAATTTGATAATATCCAGGTATTCTTTAATAGCTTTCCACACTATTTCTCGGTCCTAGAGACTATTGTTTTTACCTCCATATTTATGAGGCCTGGAATCGGCCTTTCTCCCATCATGGAACATAAATAAAATGTGATGCTCAGCCAACAGGATAAACTATAAGCTAAATTTCCAGAAAAAAAAATACCATACTTCTGTGGAAGATTCTGAAAGAACATTTGACTGAACTCTATAGCTGTGAAGAACAGATCATAGTTAAATTACCTTGAGCTATCTTTAGTTCCTTTTAAAGTTATTCATTGCCCAACAGTGTTTGACCCAAGATCCTAGGACTATCAAAATCTTCAAATTGTGTTTTTAGTAGACTGGTAGCTTCTATCAATCTCAGATCCAAGAAATAGTCAGATAGTATCTGAAATTAGATAAGAGTCTTATTCATTTTGCTGTAAGCTGCCTGTCTGTATCCCCACTGAATACTTGGTAAATGCCTTGTTTTAGCTTGTTCTGCAGCTAATGAAATCATGCACAATCAGGTGTATAGTGGAGCACATCTCTAGCAACAACCTAATGAGCCATGGTCTCTTTATCTAAGCCATGGTTACTCATATTTCATTCAAGAATAAAGTATCTGTTATTCAATGAAGTTAAAAATTGTATTTAAGGTTTAAGAAATACATATTGAAAATTGTCACTGTAGAAGGTTTTAAATATTACATCTTGTACACATATATGCGATACACACATATACACACACACAGATTGAATAGGTTAATATCCTTGAAATAGTTTGATTTCAATGTAGGTGTATATAATTAGAATATCATACCCCTAAAGCATGACACAATATATTTAATCTGGAATGAATGTCATGACTTTGACAAAACCTAAAATATTAAAAGTAATAATTTATCTCTACGAACACAAATACGGTGTTCTTACAGAGATGTTAGATATGTTCATTCCAATGGAATTATAATTCATGCAGAAAAGCTGTACAGATACTTCAGTTGCAAAAGAACAAGTTATAAAGTATTGTTTAAAAGTGTGGTTCCCTTATGCTTTAATAGACTAAAAATGAAAACTGTAATTTACATAGCTAAGAAAATCTGCTGTTTAAATAAAACTAGGACATTTCCAAGTGCATAGCTGGTAAGAATGAGAAACTCATTACATTTAACTACATTATTCCCCATTGAAGAAAATGAGATACTCAGAGTAAACTAATTGCTTGGATGCATACTAGTCAATAATTTATATGAGAAGGATATTCTGAAAAAAGTTCTCAAAAGTATTCTACTGAGTCTTTATTGAAACTTAGTTTTCTGTATATACTCTTCATTAAAAATTCAAATACTAGTGAAGACAAATTTCCTGGAAAGAAATATATCCTTACTATAAGTTAATTGATTTTTTTGAATAAAATTGATGCAATCTATAGAATAATTATATTTTCAATAATACATTCAATATATTTAATCTAACTCTTATAGAGACACCAAACAACATGCTGCTAATAATGATGGAAAACAATTAATATCCAAATGGCACAGCACTAGAAGCACCACTAATATCTACATTTATATGAGTGATCAAAGTAGATAAATGAATATTAGGGACTTAGAAATGACTCAAAGGATAAAAGGGCTCCAGGGAAAGTCTAGTGATCTGAGTTACATCTTTGGAATACACAATAAAAGGTAATAACTGACTCCTGAAATTTGTCCTCTTAACTCCATAACTGTACTATGGCATATGTGCTCACACTAACATATACATTACACTCAATAATAATAAGTAAATGTGATAGAACAAAATATATGCATAAAAGCTAAAAGTAGAAACAGTCCCAATGACCATCATCTCACCAAATATCTAATGGGTAAATAATGGTGGTATATCTATTGTCCATAAAACGGCATATTACTTACTACTGACAGAAACTGTTTCGATAAACTTTACCACATGTATAAACCTTGAAAACGTAATAAATGAGCAAAAACATTTATATGGCTGAAGAATGATTCAGCAGTTAGGAACATTTGCTGCTTATGTAGAGAACCCAAGTTCAGTTACAAGTATGTGTGTCAGGTAGATCACAAATGGCTGCAACTCCAGCTCCAGAGGATATGAAGTCCTCTTCTGACCACTTTAAGGTAACTAAACATTAGTCCTATACACAGATCACAAATATATATACCTACAGACTCTCATGCACATAGAGTACAGGAGATTTGTCAATGAACTCAGCTCTCACATGACACCTATTTTATATTTTCACTTAAAAGAAATTTCCTGTATAAGAAAAATCTAGAAACACAGAAAGTACATAAGTGGTTTCCAAAATCTGACGTACTAATTGAAATTGCCTGCCAATCAGTGTTGAATTCCCTTTACTGAGTGATACTCTAAAATTATACATTGATGGTGGTTACACAGAACTGTGTATGAAAAACTAAATTGTATATATTGAAATGGTTTTTATAACATGACTAAAAACATTGCAAAATGCAATGCTTTATAGCTAACATAATGCCTCTTTATCCATCTTTTATTATGTAAATCATTTGCTTTTCATAATTTTTTTCTTTTAAATATGAAAATGATTCTATTTTATTTATAAAATAATTCAACAAGGTTTGATGCTCTAGTTCTGAGGGTAGTAAACTAGTTCAATACACATACTCACCAGCCTTTTCATTAATAGTGTAAAGGTTTCTTCTCTTGTTTTATTTATTTATGATGCTTACATTTGATTGTAACTCTATTGAAGTAAGGGATACTCGGATTACTGGAAAAACATTGCTTTGGGGCATACAAGAAGGGTGTTTCTGAAATACATGGACATTGGCATCAATGGCTGAGTGAGCAGAAGCCTCAAGCACCCAGTATATATTCTGATTCAAACTGCTGAGAGCATAAACACAACACAAAGTGTCATGAAGGCAATCTCTGTCCTTCTCTCTCTCTCTCTCCTCTCTCTCTCTCCCTCTCTCTCTCTCTCTCTGTCTCTGTCTCTCCCTCCCTCCCTCCCTCCTTCCCTCCCTCCCTCCCTCCCTCCCTCCCTCCCTCCCTCCCTCCCTCCCTGTTGATATAATTACTCATCTATATCTCTTGGAAATCTAAACTCCAGGTTTTTGGACCCTTCTGTCTGCAACTGAATTGAGATTCTGTCCTCCCTGATCTCCATTTGCAGATAATGTAATAAGAGATTTTCAGGCTCCATAATAACATAATCCAATTTCTTAAAAGATCGCCTTACCTTATTTACCATCTATGTATCTATCAATCATCTGTCTATCTATCCTTCATCCATTTTTTTTAATTTTTATATCTCTGGAGTACCCTAATAAAAATTTTCTTTTTCTATGTGCTTTCAAAGGATTACTGAGAAATATTTTAAACACCAAAGTTTCATTTATTGAAGAAATATTGCGATGAGTTTTGAATAAATACATTTATACTGTCTGTGTGTGTTGTGTGTGTGGGGGGTGTGGGTGTGTGAATGTGTGTGTAGGGGAGGAGTGTGGGTGTGTGTGTACCATGAGCCATGGCACATACGAGAAGATCAGAAGACACCATGCAGGAATCTATTTTCTCTTTCTGCAATTTTGATCCCAATGATCAATGTCACACTTGGCAGCAGGAAAGTGTCCTTAATCTCAGCCATGTTGCCTTTTATTTCATTTATTTTGGAACGTAAATATATGAGTAAAGGAAGTTATTAATAACTTATACCTTTAATTATTTTTTAAAATTTTATTTTATTTTACAATACAATTCAGCTCTACATATCAGCCATGGATTCCCTTGTTCTCCCACATGCCGCCCCTCTCGCTTTCCCCCCAGTCCATCCCCCATTCCCACCTCCTCCAGGGCAAAGCCTCCCCAGCGGACTGAGATCAACTTGGTAAACTCAGTCCAGGCAGGTCCAGTCCCTTTCTCCCAGGCCGAGCCAAGTGACACTGCATAAGCCCCAGGTTTCAAACAACCAACTCATGCAATGAGCACAGGACCCAGTACCACTGCCTGGATGCCTCCCAAACAGATCAAGCCAATCAACTGTCTCACCCATTCAGAGGGCCTGATCCAGTTGGGGGCCTCTCAGCCATTGGTTCATGTGTTTCCATTCGTTTGGGTATTTGTCCCTATGCTTTATCCAACCTTGGTTTCAACAATTCTCGCTCATATAAACCCTCCTCTTTCTCGCTAATTAGACTCCCAGAGCTCAATCCGGGGCCTAGCCATGGATCTCTGCATCCAGATCCCTCATTCCTTGGATGGGGTTTCTGACACGACTATTAGGGTGTTTGGCCATCCCATCACCAGAGTAGGTCAGTTCCAGCTGTCTCTCGACCATTGCCAGTAGTCTATTGTGGGGGTATCTTTGTGGATTTCTGTGGGACTATCACTTTGCTTCTTCCTATTCTCATACGGTCTTCATTTACCATGGTCTGCTATTCCTTGTTCTCCCTCTCTGTTCTTGACCATCTGGGATCTCCCGCTCCCCCAAGCTCTCTTTCCCTCGACCCTCGCCCTTCATTGCTCCCACTCATGTCCAGGCTGTTCATGTAGATCTCATCCATTTCTCCATCATTGGGTGATCCTTGTGTCTGTCTTGGGGTCCTGTTTTTCAGGTAGCCTTCCTGGTGATGTGAGTAGCAGTCCAGTCATCCTTGTTCCACATCTAGTATCCTCCTATGAGTGAGTACATACCATGTTTGTTTTTCTGAGTCTGGGTTACCTCACTCAGGATGATTTTTTCTAGATCCATCCATTTGCCTGCAAACCTCATGATGTCATTGTTTTTCTCTGCTGAGTAGTATTCCATTGTGTATATATACCACATTTTATTTATCCATTCTTCAGTTGAAGGGCATCTAGGTTGTTTCCAAGTTCTGGCTATTACAAACAATGCTGATATGAACATAGCTGAGCAAATGCTCTTGTGGTATGATTGAGCATTCCTTGGGTATACACCCAAGAATGGTATAGCTGGATCTTGAGGTAGATTGATTCCCAATTTTCTAAGAAAGCTCCATATTGATTTCCAGAGTGACTGTACAAGCTTGCATTCCCACCAGCAGTGGAGGAGAGTTCCCCTAGTTCCACATCCTCTCCAGCATAAGGTGTCTTCAGTGTTTTTGATCTTGTATAACTGGATATCAACACATAGAAGGCTGCAAATAGATCCATATCTGTCACCGTGCACAAAACTTAAGTCCAAGTGGATCAAGGACCTCAACATAAATCCAGCTACTCTGAACATGCTAGAAGAGAAAGTAGGAAGTAGTCTTGAACACATTGGCATAGGACATCACTTCCTAAGTATAACATCAGTAGCACAGACACTGAGACAAACAATCAATCAATGGGACCTCTTGAAACTGAGAAGCTTTTGTAGAGCAAAGGATATGGTCAACAAGGCAAAGCGACAGCTTACAGCATGGGAAAAGGTCTTCACCATCCTCACATCTGACAGAGGACTGATATCCAGAATATATAAGGAACTCAAGAAATTAGACATCAAAATGCCCAACAGTCCAATTAAGAAATGGGCTTTAGAACTAAACAGAGAATTCTCAACAGAGGAGACTCAAATGGCTGAAAGACATTTAAGGAATTGCTCAACATCCCTAATCATCAGGGAAATGCAAATCAAAACAACTCTGAGATACCACCTTACGCCTGTCAGAATGTCTAAGATCAAATTTCATAAAGTTTTATCTTACTTATTTTTATTAAGCTGGGGATTGAACTTTAGACCATAGAAATGCTAGGCAAGCATTCTACTACTTAGAATTTCTAGGCAGAAAATGTATCCTAATTTAACATGTTTATTGAATTTTTCCTTTGAGTGGAGTGTTTCAAAATAATTTAAAGTGGTATTGTATTAGTTGTTTGTTCTGTTATCATGATAAACATAGTAACCAAGGTAACTTAGAGGAAGAAAGAGTAAATTGGGGCTTACCATTCCACAGAGATAAGAGCAATACTTCATGATAAAAGTCCAGGAGAGATTAGTGATAATTGGAACATATCTAAGCATAATAAAAGCAATTTATAGTAAACCTCTAGGCAATATCAAATTAAATGGAGAGAAATTCAAACAATTCCACTAAAACCAGGAACAAGGTAAGATTCTCCACTCTCTCTATATCTGAAGGAGATCAAGGAGATACAAATTGGAAAGGAAGAAATCAAATTTGCAGATGATATGATAGTATACATAAGTGATCCCCAAAATTCTACCAGAGAAAGACTAAATTTGATAAACACCTTCAGTGAAGTGGTTGGATACAACATTAACTCAAAAAAACCAGTAACACCTATACACAAATAACAAATGGAATAAGATATAAACCAGAGAAGGAATACTTTTCATAATAGCCCCAAGTAATATAAAAATATCTTGTGGTAACTGTAACTCAGCAAGTGAAAGACTTGTATGATAAAAAGTTTTTGAAGAAATAAACTAAAGAATATATCCAGAAGATGGAAAGATCTCCATGCTCATGAATCAGGAGGATTAATGTTATAAAAATGGCCATCCTACCAAAAGTAGTCTGCAGATTCAATGCAATCCCCAACGAAATTCTTAACTTCATATGGAAAAGCAAAGAAAAAAACAGGGTAGCTAACATAATCCTGAAAAACAAAAGAACTGCTGTAGGTTCACCATTTCTAATTTCAAGCTGTACTACACACCTGTAGAGGAAAAAAAGTCACATGGTATTGGCATGAAAACAGGCATACAGATCAGCAGAACTGAATTGATGACCCAGACATAAGAAGACACACCTATGTATACCTGATTTTTTATAAAGAACCTAGAAATGCACATTGGAAAAAATAAGGCATCCTCAACAAATGGTGCTGATCAAGCTGAATGTCTGCATGTAGAAGAATGCAAATAGATCCATATTTATTACCCTGTACAAAACTCAAGTCCAAATGGATGAAACAACTCAATGTAAAACCAGGTACACTGAACTTAATAAAAGAGAAAGTAGATAATGCCTTCAATGCATTGGCATAGGAGACAGTCTTATGAACAGAACACCAATAGTGCAGGCACTAAGATCAGCAATTAATAAGTGGGATGTCATAAATCTAAAATCTTCTGTAGGCAAAGGGCACCACTGAACAGCGTATAGAATGGGAAATGATTTTTACTACCTCCACATCTGATAGAGGACTAATATCAAAATATTTAAACCCAAGAAAGAATACAAATTTATTTATATATATATATATATATATATATATATATATATATATATATGGTGTGTATATGTATATACAAACCTAATAATCCAACTAAAAATGGATTACAGACCTAAACAGAGAATTCTTAATAGAAGAAATTCAAATAGCTGAGAAATACTTAAAGAAATCTTGAGCATCTTTAGCCATCAAAGAAATCCAAATCAAAATGACTGAGATCCCATTTTCCACCTATCAGAATGCCTAAGATAAAAAACACAAGTGACAACTTATGCTGACAAGGGTGTAGAGCAAGATGAACGCTCCTTGATTGCAGGTGGGAGTGCCAACTTGTGCAGTTACTTTGAAAATCAACATGGTGGTTCCTCAAAAGATTGAAAAGTGATCTACCTCAAGATTCAGCTGCACCACTCTTGGGCATGCCTAAAGGACACTCTATCCTATGACAAGAATACTTATTCAACCATGTTCATTTCAGTTTGATTCATAACATACAGAAACATAACACCTATGTCCCTCAAAAGAAAAATGTATAAAGAAAATGTGGTACATTTACACAATGGAGTATTACTCAGCTGTTAAAAAAATGACATCATGAAAAGTGTGGGCAAATGGATTGAACTAGAAAAAAAAATCATCCTGGATTAAGTCACCCAGAACCAGAAAGAAAAACATGGTATGTACTCACTAGTAAGGGAATATTAGTCTTTAAGTAAATTTTAACCTTCAATCGGCTGACCCAGAGAGGTCAGGAAGGTAAACAGTAGGTATCTAGGGTTATGCAAGAATTTTCATGGGAGGAGGAAATAGAATAGATATTATGGGTGAACTGGGCATGTGTAGTGATGGCAGCAGGGGTACTAGGTGGGGTAGAGGTAGGGGGAGGGAGAGAATGTGGAAAGGACAGCTGAAATTGGGGGGAGGGAATTTAGGGGGCTGTTATTGAAATCTAGTGCAGTGGAAACTTCCATGAATGTGTGAAGGGGATCCTAATGAGGATTCCTGGTAAACAGGGATGTGGAGTCTCAACTATATTCTTTTGTATCCAGGTGAGGTTTCCAGTGATGGGACAAGATTACTTTCAATTGAGTTGTTGGCCAAGGGGGTCGCACAGAAATCCCCAAACAACCTATGCTGTTACTAAGACAAACGATTACCCCTGCTCCCATTCCCACCCAACCTCAGTTCACCCATGAAATGTATTTTATTTCTTCACCCCGGAAGGATCCCTGTCTCTACACAAACTGACAACATGACTCCATTGTTGAGGACAACTCCCACACAACTCAGCAAACATGGAGAAGTGCAGTTGATCCCACATGGAGTCTTCACTCCTATGTTCTAGTCTCTTTGGTGCAAGAAGGTACTCTGCAGGTTACTGAAAGAGAAAAGTGGACACCAACCCAGCCAGAAAACTTTGTTCTATAGTCTATCCTGCCTGCAAAATATGCTAAAACAGTAGTGGCATAGAATAGGTGGGAATAGCCAACCAATGTCTAATTTGACCTAAGGCCTACTCACAGGAATGAATCTACCCCAGATACTGCTTGCTTAACTGAGAACCCTCTAGAGACTAGATAGCCTATAGATATCAGGTAAAATCAAACAGTACTAGTCTAAAAAAAATCAATAAAATAATTCTTAATGATGTTCTGCTATACTCATAGATGAGTGTCTTACCTAGCAATCATCCAGAAGCAGGTGAGGACAAATGCAAAGACCCCCAGTCAAACATGTGGAGAGAGAGTCTAAATTGGAGTTCTCCATCCATTCCTTCCCCTCAGAGTTCAGGGATCCCAAGGAAGACAAGACAGAAAGATTGTAAACAACAGAGGGGACAGAAGACACCAGGAAAACAAGGCCTTCTAAATCAATAAAGCATGGTACATATGAGCTCACAGAGACTGAAGCAGCAAGCACAGGGCCTGCATGGGTCTGCACCAGGTCCGCTGTGTATCTATCATAGCTATTAGCTTAGTGTTTTTATGGGACTACAGACTATGAGAACTCTTGGGACTCTTCCTCCTGTTGGGTTGCCTTGCCCAACTTTAATAGGATATACTTTTTGCTTCCTTTATATTTTATTTTGTCATGTTTGGTTGTTATCTCTTAGAAGCCTGTTCTTTTCTAATGAGAGACAGAAAGGGATTGGATCAGGAGGGAAGGGGAGATGGAGAGGGAAATGGAGAGGAAGGAGAAATAATAATCATGATACATTATATGCAAAAATAATCTAATTTCCATAAAAGGAAAAGATAAATAAATAAACTATACTATGTTATCCTTTCTATATTTGATTCTCTAACATGGAGATAGTCTTGTTGAAACAATGCTATAATGTATAATTGTCTTATATCCAAAGCAAACAGTGGTTTCTAGTATTTTGTATTTTTGAAATAGAACTGTTCAGGTCCCAATGATGCAGTATACTCATTCTGCCATATATAGAAGCCTTGGTAAGTGATGTTTTCCGATAAAGCATTGTATAACTTACTATGTGTGTTACCTTTAAAAAAAAAAAAGTGAGGGAGGGGACTTGGAAAAAGAAGTCAATAGAATGTTCTGAAAACATTTTATCTTGATTTTCAAATAAGGAAAAAAATACCTAATCAGCACAATGATCACTTTTCCAATTTTATGAAGATAGGCATTGTGTTTTGTGTTGACAAAACTAGTTTCTCTCTAACAGAAGCTACACTATTTTTCAAAATGATTGTTACTGTTGAAGCATACTACTATAAAAACTACCAATAAAGTATTGTGCGAATACTCTTGAAAATAAAGAGTACATGATGATCAAGCAGAGACAAGGCAGTAAACCGCAGCCATCAAGGCAGGAGTGAAGTTGTGCAAAAGCACTTCTTTTACCCAAGCACAGGACAGAGAGGAAAAAATGGAAAAGGATCAAAATCTTTGCAAGTTAAAAGCAGTTTGAAGGGCCAGTCTTCCTCTAACAAAGCCTTACCTCCTAAATCTTCATATAAAGCACCAAAAACTGGAGAAGTATTCAGACATCTGACCATATAGGGGACTTTCTTATAAATAACCACTATTAGTTAGCATTGGAGATAAAGGCCAATGGAAAATAAACAATATTTGTTTTTAAATTTGAAATGAAATTATAGCATTTATGAAAATTCAATCAGAACACTACGTTTATTAGAATTCAGTTCTTAACAGGTGAAGAGCTAACAAAATTAGAATACATATTTTTTTCCGATTATGATTATACCATTTTCTCCTTCCCATTTCCTCCCTTCAAGTCTTCCCACATATCCCATTTTGCTCTTTTTTCAAATTCATGGCATCTTTTTTTCCATTAAATTATCATTGCATGCATATAAATATATATATGTATATATATTATACCTAATATATATTGTTATATGTTGATTTATATTTATATTTTAGAGATGACCATTTGTTATTGGATAACCTATTAATGTGCTTTTTCCTGGAAAATATGACTAACACTCTCAATATTCCTAAGTCGCCTGTCGTTCTTTGCATGTAGTTGAGGTCTCCTGGGTTTTCTCCCATCCACCTAGCCATGTCTTTTGATTCCTTCCTTGTTCAACTCATCTTTAGGCAATCATGTTAGTGAAACTTTATGGGTGATACAATGTCAAAGCAAACTCCCTGGTCATCAAGCTCTTATGATCTCTTTGCCCCCTCTTCCTCAGTGCTCCCTGAACCTTAGGTTTGGAATATTTGATAGATGTATCCACTGGGACTGGAGTTCACATTTCTATATTTTGATTGATTGTGGTTTTCTGTAATAGTATCCATGTGTTGCAAAAAAGAGTTTCCTTGATGAGAAGTGAGGACTACACTTATCTGTGGATATACAAACATATGTTTAGGTTGTTGGCAGGAGTTATGCCAGTTTAGTGAAGTGGTGGTAGGCTCCCCTCTAAGATACATCACTACACCAGCCCGTAAGTAGGTAGGTTTCCAGTACTAGGCATTGCTTCCTTCTAGTTGAGCAGGTCTTATTCCAACTAGAGAGCTGTTGGCTACAGTCAATGCATGCTGCCACTACTTTACCCTTAGTGTTTTCATATCATACTTGTTGTTTTCATTTTTCATGGATGTTATTTCTGGGTAAGACTGATGGTTGCTTTCTTCCTTTGAAAGCTTGTATGGAGCGCTCAGGTACTATGAAAGCTAGTCCTCAGGGAAGAGGGATTCCTGTTAGCTCCAGCTCAGGAGCTTCTGGGCCCAATTTCTGAAGTATGTGGTGTCTTCAGCAATAGGGTCTTACCTACTACCTCTTGGGAAAAGCAAAAGCAATAGTAATAGCCTGTGTGTTTTGGGGAGTCTCTTGAGAACTCCAGACCGAAAATTCAAAAACTGACTTCACATATTTGATATTGAGATTTTATTTAGGTGGTCTCTGGCTATTGGAAGGGTCATTGTTAGGCCAGATGAAAACAGTTCACACACACACACACACACACACACACACACACACACACACACACATACACACACACATGAATTACAATTACGATAGATTCCTTAGGAGCTTTTGAAGCAGCCGTATTGTTATTTTACCATTATTCCTTTCTTCTCCATTTACTTCCCTCTTGTCTTCCTAAACAACACCTTTTCATTTTTAACCCCGATCAAACCACATTGACAAGGTTCCTTTTCACTTTCTTACTTCTTCAGTTACTTCCGTATATGCAATCATATCTGAAGATTTATAGCTGGGAGCCTCCCATGATAGAGGGGATGTGATGTTTATCATTCTGAGTCTGTGTTACCTCACTCAATTTTTCAGTCTCTACCCTGAAAAAAATCATGATTTCACTTTTCTTTATACCTGAATAGTATTCCATAGTGTATAGGTACCACTTTTTCATTATCCACACATTGGTCAAAGGCCTTTGAGGTTGTTTCTATTTCCCAATTATTGTGACTAGAACAGAAATAAACATGGCTGAGAAAGTGTCTGATAGGTAGGATTTGGAGTATTTTGGGCAGATGAAAAGTAATGAAAAACCATTGACTTGTGAAAGTTGATTCTGGATGCTGCCATGTTGCTGAGTTTGTTTATACTATCTAGTAGTCCTCTGGTAGGATTTATTTCTAATTAAAATCTCTAATTTATGAGTGATATATAATTTATAAATATGGATAGTTTGGCTTCTTTCTGGATATGTATCTCTTTAATTTCTTTCTCTTGCCTTATTGTACCAGCTAATACTTTGAGTACAATATTGAAAAGGAGTGGGGATAGTGGATATTCTTTTCTGGCTCCTAATTTCAGTGATGTTGCTTTAAGATTTTCTCTGTACAGGCTGACAATGGTTGTTGATTTCTCATATAGAGTTTTTATTATATTCAGGTATGTTCCCTATATTCTCTGGTTCTTTTACCATGAAGGCATGTTTTTTTTTTTTTTGTTTTTTTTTTCAAAGTGATTTATTGCATCTGTTGAGATTATTTGTTATTTTTGTCTATAAGCCCATTTATGTGATTTATTACAATTTATTGACATGAATAATCCTTGTATTTCACTGAGAAAGCCAACTTGGTAATGGTGGTAGTCATCAACACAGCTACAACACATGTGATCTACAACAGTGACCTGTCTTGAGACATACTGGTGTAATAGAGGTACAAAGGTTATGGGAGTAACCAACCATTTTCTGATTGGATTTAAGGTCCACCTAGGAAATGAGACCCATACCTCATATGACTATTTTGACAAGAGAGACCCTGGACCTTGGGCAAAACCAAATACTATTATTCTGCTTAAAAACCATAACAATAAAATAACTCATATTGACATTCTGCTATACTTATAGATGAATGCCTGACTCAGCATCAGAGAAACTTCTTGTAGTAGATGAGATCTAACATAGAGATCCACAATTAGGCAGTGTGCAGAGTGTGAGAATTCTTGGAACAGTCAGTATTAAATGGAATTTCTTCATCTAAATTCTCCGTTCAAAGCTCAGGTATCTATGTTCAAGAAGAGTTGGAAAGGTTATTAGCACCAGAAGTGATTGATGACTCCAAGGAAACAATGTCTTCCAAACCCAAGGCTAATGCACATATGAACATAGCAATACTGTGGCAGCCTGCATAAGACTTGCACAGGTTCTTGTGGTATGATTGAGCATTTCTTGGGTATATGCCCAGGAGTGGCATAGCTGGATATTGGGGGAGATTGATTCCCAATTTTCTAAGAAAGCGCCATATTGATTTCCAGAGTGGTTGTACAAGCTTGCATTCCCAACAGCAGTGGAGGAGAGTTCCCCTAGTTCCACATCCTTTCCAGCATAAAGTGTCTTCAGTGTTTTTGATCTTAGCCATTCTGACAGGCGTAAGGTGGTATCTCAGAGTTGTTTTGATTTGCATTTCCCTGATGATTAGGGATGTTGAGCAATTCCTTAAATGTCTTTCAGCCATTTGAGTTTCCTCTTTTGAGAATTCTCTGTTTAGTTCTAAAGCCCATTTCTCAATTGGACTGTTGGTCATTTTGATGTGTAATTTCTTGAGTTCCTTATATATTCTGGGTATCAGTTCTCTGTCACATGTGGGGTTGGTGAAGACCTTTTCCCATTCTGTAAGCTGTCGCTTTGCCTTGTTGACCGTATCCTTTGCTCTACATAAGCTTCTCAGTTTCAAGAGGTCCCATTGCCCATTGATTGATTATTTCTCTCAGTGTCTGTGCTACTGGTGTTATATTTAGGAAGTGATCTCCTATGCCAATGTGTTCAAGACTACTTCCTACTTTCTCTTCTAGCAGGTTCAGAGTAGCTGGATTTGTGTTGAGGTCCTTGATCCACTTGAACTTAAGTTTTGTGCACGGTGACAGATAAGGATCTATTTGCAGCCTTCTACACGCTGATATCCAGTTATGCCAGCACCATTTGTTGAGGATGCTTTCTTTTTTCCATTGTACACTTTTGGCTTCTTTGTCAAAAATTATATGTTCATAGGTGTGTGGGTTAATGTCAGGGTCTTCAATTCGATTCCATTGGTCCACATGTCAGTTTTTATGCCAATACCAAGCTGTTTTTATTACTGTAGCTCTATAGTAGAGCTTGAAGTCAGGGATTGTGATGCCTCCAGAGGTTGTTTTATTGTACAGGATTCTTTTGGCTATCCTGGGTTTTTTGTTTTTCCATATGAAGTTGAGTATTATTCTTTCCAGGTCTGTGAAGAATTGTGTTGGTATTTTGATGGGGATTGCATTGAATCTGTAGATTGCTTTTAGTAAGATTGTCATTTTCACTATGTTAACCCTACCTATCCATGAGCATGGGAGATCTTTCCATTTTCTGACATCTTGCTCAGCTATGTTCATATCAGCATTGTTTGTAATAGCCAAAACCTGGAAACAACCTAGATGCCCTTCAACTGAAGAATGGATAAATAAGTTGTGGCACATATACACAATGGAATACTACTCAGCAGAGAAAAACAATGACATCATGAGGTTTGCAGACAAATGGATGGATATAGAAAAAAATCATCCTGAGTGAGGTAACCCAGACTCAGAAAGACAAATATGGTATGTACTCACTCATTGGAAGATGTGGAACAAGGATGACTGGACTGCTACTCATATCACCAGTGAGGCTACCTGGAAAACTGGACCCCAAGAAAGACACGGAGAAATGGATGAGATCCACACAAACAGCCTGGACATGAGTGGGAGCAATGAAGGGCGAGGGTCGTGGGAAAGAGAGCAGAAGATCCTAGCTAGATCAAGAAAAGAGAGGGAGAACAAGGAATAGGAGACCATGGTAAATGAAGACCACATGAGAAAAGGAAGAAACAAAGAGCTAAAGAGGCCCACAGAAATCCACAAAGATACCCCCATAAAAGACTGCTGGCAATGGCCGAGAGACAGCCGGGACTGACCTACTCTGGTGATGGGATGGCCAAACACCCTAATAGTTGTGCCAGAAACCCCATCCAAGGAATGAGGAATCTGGATGCAAACATTCACGGCTAGGCCCTGGATTGAGCTCTGGGAGTCTAATTAGCGAGAAAAAGGAGGGTTTATATGAGTGAGAATTGTTGAAACCAAGGTTGGATAAAGCACAGGGACAAATAACCAAATGAATGGAAATGCATGAACTATGAACCAAAGGCTGAGGGGTCCCCAACTGGATCAGGCCCTCTGAATAGGTGAGACAGTCAATTGGCTTGATCTGTTTGGTAGGCATCTAGGAAGTGGTACCAGGTCCTGGGCTCATTGCATGAGTTAGCTGTTTGAAACCTGGGACTTATACAGGGACGCTTGGCTCAATCTGGGAGGAGGGGACTGGACCTGCCTGGACTGAGTCTATCAGGTTGATCCCAGTCCTCGGGGGAGACCTTGATCTGGAGGAGGTGGGAATGGGGGGTGGGCTGGGGGAAGGGGGGGGGGGCAGGAAGGGAGAGAACAAGGGAAACTGTGGCTATTATGTAGAACTGAATAGTATTGTAAAATAAATTTAAAAAATATGATAATTAAAAAAAGGGAAAAAAATAAAAATAAAAATAAAAGACTTGCTTAGGTTCAAGAAAGACACTGTCCCAGCACTAAGAGGGGATAGTTGCATGGCCTCCCTCTCACAACCAAGAAGTTATCAGTTATTGATTGCTACTGGCAATGAAAAATTAATTTTCTCAAATGGAATCTCACTAGGTAAATTAACCACATTTCAGTTTTTTCTATACCCAGGAGCAGTTGGTTAACACAAAATGAAATCAATGGTGTTATTGCAGATTTTTGGTCACGTTTTGTTTAGTTTGAGCATATTTTTATTGTCATTGGATTTTTGCTTGTATATTGTTTACCTCATTCCTGTTTTTATGGGCCCTGTTTTGTATGTGTTTATTGGTTTTGTTTGTGTTTTTTTAAGAAAGAGAAATAAAGGATGAAAAGTTGAATGGATAGGTAGATTGGGAGATCTTGGAGGAACTGTGTGAGAAGAAAATATTGATAAAATACATCATGTAATTTTTTTCATTTATACAATTGATATTTCAATATTTATAAGAAGTTTGAAAATTTACTTAGAAGTATATTATTTTATATTAGTTTTAAATAATTTAACTATTTATCAATATTAAACAATAATTTGAGTACATTGTTTCATTAATCTTAGCTATATAGTTACAAAGTAAATAATAAAAGATAAAGTAAGTCTTGAATGCACTGCTTTCAACCAAATCTTTGAAAAAATTACAGTTATACTTTTGAATACATAAGCACGCCTTTACATGCATTATGATTAAATCTTATAAAATTAAACTCATTATGCAGACATGGATCCATCTTAATTTTGCCTTCAATTCTAATTAACACCCTTTAAAAGTCTATCAAATATGTTCTCATTCAGGTCATTAATCTAAAACTGTGGGATAGGTCAGGGCAGAGAAGAAACCCTTTCAAATAATTAATGTTCTTCTTAGACACTGGAAGTCAGTCCTTAATTAACTTCTTCTAGTTCAAGTCATTGGATAGGTTATGAATTTACCTAATTGAATTGGCATCAAATTCTTGTCTCTTCAATGTAGCAGTAAATTATGACAAGAGTCATTATATTTTACAGGATACTATCACAAATCTATTTTTGAGATCTTTAAATTTTAACTCTAAATAATATGGAAACACCACGAAACAAGAGAGTTGCAACTTGCAAATGACATAAAATTTGTGTACTTTTCAGATTTTTATTGATTTGTGCTTCTTTTTTAAAAATTATATTTATTTCTAGTTTATAAGCCCAAGCAAGTGATTTACCTGCAAATATGTAACTGCATTAGTGCATATCCAGTGCTAGCAGAGGCCTGAAAGAGGGTACCAGTCCCTGGAACTTGAGTTATGGATGGGTGTAGCCTGCCATATGGGTGTTGGAAACTGTACCAGGTTCTTCTACAAGAGCAATAAATGCCCTTAACTTCTGAGTCTTCTCTCCAGCTCTGATTTATGCTTCTTCACATCTATGTGATAATTTATTTTATTCTTGTCATTACTGGACTTTAGTTTATATTTAATCCTCATATGCCCACAAATAACATTTCAGAATGTAAATTAATTTTCTTCCTTTAAGGTGCTTTAATATGATAACAATATTTAATGAAACCTTTCATCAAAGAGTATACATTCATATTCAAAATGGGTGTGAGTATATTGGAAGATTAGATTCATAATTTTTACTACTGAGTTATATGTATTTTTATGAATAAAGATATTTCATTTTATAAATTTATCTTTGAGAATTTATAACCAACTTAACAGAGTGCTACTGCAGGGTACTTCATGTTTTTAAAATGTTATTTAAATAATTAACATTTGGAAAATTCAAATTTTGTTGAATTAACACAAAGTATTAAGTAGCTACTCTTAAACATCTTTCTGAAAGCATGTATCACTATGCTATCTAAACTACCACTGTAGTCTGGAGTTCAATTTAACTTCACCTTAACAGTAAGTCATATTTCAGGAATAGTCTACCATATCTGGTTTGTGTAGGTTGACTAAATTATTATGTATTAATAATACAATGTATGTGTGTGGTGTGTGTATGTGTGTGTGTGTGTGTGTGTGTGTGTGTGTGTGTGTGTGTGTAAAACAATTCTTAAAAGGTTTTATTAATAAAAACAAACCCAGAACCAGGTATTGGGGTGAATTCTGAAAGAACAAGCCACAGCTAGCCTCACCTCGCCAACTTCTCAGCCGATCCTATTTCCTCAAACTGGAAGCCTCTGAGTCCTCATCAGAATGGATCTCAGCTGAACTGCTGCTAAAATCTAAAAAAGCTTTACCAGGCTCTAGTTCCTGGTCCTCATGCCTTATATACCTTTCTCCTTCCTGCCATCACTTTCTGGAATTAAAGGCGTATGTCACTGTGCCTGGCTGTTTTCAGTGTGGCTCAGAACTCAGAGATCCTGACAGATCTCTGCCTTCAGAATGCTAGGATTAAAGGTGTGTGCATGTCACCATTTTCTGGCCTCTATATCTAGTGGCTGTTCTGTTCTCTGACCCCAGACAAGTTTATTACGGTGCACAATGTATTGGGGAACACAATATCACCACATGTGTGTTTGTTTCTTTGAGCATACATTACGGTCTTAGATCAAAAGGTAATCAATGACAAAGAAAAGCAGTCAAGAGACAGAGATAAAGGACATGCAGGATGAATGAATAGTAGAGAATCATACATGTTAAAATTCACAAATGGATATATGAACATAAATAAATAGGTGTGATTCATTTACTTTGTTAATAATACATTTGGTTAGAATTCTTATATCATACTGCAGAACTCAATCTAATTTCCAAATCTGGGTTACTAATATATAATAAATAGATACAGAACTCTTTTAAAGCTATGATGATCCAACACTTTTAGTACTTCATATAAGAATTACATATGCATGTAAGAAAGTAGAAGCTAAACTATAGTGGAACAAAAGGTACTAATAAATGCAATATGCTCAATAGGCAATGTGTGTATGAACATATCCTGCATAATATGGTACAATAAATATGCACACTGATATATTTTAATAGTAAAAAGTAATAAAAATTATTTCTTAATGTGATATAAATTTGAAAAGTTTAATATTCAAATAAATCTCAAGGAAAATTTTGTTTTACATATTGTAGTTGAAGTTTTCCTGTGTCTACCTGGCTCCTGCAGCCACTCAGACCCAAGTAAACACACAGAAACTTATATTACTTATAAACTGTATAGCCATGTCAGGCTGCTTGCTATCTAGTTCTTATTTCTTAAATTAACCCATTTCTATTAATTTATAAGTTGTCACGTGGCTTGTAGCTTACCATTACTTTTATATCTTGCTTCCTCTGTGTCTGGCTAGCGACTCCTCTCCCAGCCTTTCTGTTCCCAGAATTCTTTTCTCTGATTTGTCCCATTTTTGGTTTCTGAAGACCAAGTTTCTCTATGTAACAGTGCTGGCTGTCCTAGAATTCACTCTGTAGACCAGGCTGGCCTTATTTTCAGAGATCCATCTGCCTCTGTCCCCTAAGTGCTGGCATAAAAGGAGTGCACCACCATCACTCGGCTCAAGAAGAGGTTTTTTTAGGGGATGTTCAAGGATGGGAGAACAAAAGAGTATGATGAATGAAAATGACTGGAATTCCTGGAACCATGATTGGAAAGATTTTGGGCAATAGTTTGGGTTGCTCAAAGGCTGTTTGTGTGAACTTTGGGTTTCTGGAAGTCAAGCAATGATCCAAATGCCAGAAAAAAAAATCATGATTATTGCTCTCTTATTCTAGAGAAGAGGAAGTAAAGTGTATGAAACACGTTGGCCTTGTATAGGAACAGATACAATGCATGTGAAGAGAAAAAATAAGGTACATTGGTAGATAGGGCAGTATGCTGATATTGTGGTGAGCATTTATGGATTGTTTCTTGATTGTGTATATCCAGTGAATCTGAAAACAGTTTAAGCAAACAATGTAAATCAAGGAAAGGAATAAAAGATTTGAGGAGAAAACAACTGGAAGATTATGATCTATAAAAAATAGCATGCAATTGGTTTAAGGACAGGTAGTTGAATTTCTGTGTATGTAAAAGTATCAATTTTACTGTGGTAGTTAGAAATCCAATGTAAGAAGTCATAGCAGGTTATTGTAATTTTTCATCTGCTATGTTCATTTGCATATACATGGAAGCTTTGTAAGCATTAACTGGACTTTCCCAAGTCAGTAAAATGAAGAGCAGACAGTATATATGGTGAGGATATATACAAGTCACTGATGAGAGCAAGGATCATTGACATCTCAGTGAGTAAAATAAAAGGATATGCACACATAGAAAATGAAAGGAGTATTAAAATGGGGTGTTTCCAGGTAGTTTAGGATGAGTTGTATTTTCTCAAAAAACTCTTGATTGAGAGTATGTAACACATATCTTAAAAGGTCTTATTATTCAAAACAAACCCAGAGCCAGTTATTGGGGTGAAAGCTGAAAGATCAGAGAAACAGAACCAACCACAGCTAACTTGACCTCACCAATTCCTCATCTGATATCATCAGAGTAGTAGCCTCTGTGTCCTCATCCAAATGGATCTCAGTTGAATTGCTGCTCAAAAGCCTAAAAGCCTAACTAGGCTCTAGTTCTTGTTCCTCACACTTTATACACCTTTCTGCTTCCTGCCATCACTTCCTGGGATTAAAGGAGTATGTCACAATTCCTGGCTCTTTCCAGTGTGGTTTGAACTCATAGAGATACTAATGCATCTCTGCCTCCAGAATGCAAGGATTAAAGGTGTGTGTGCCTCCATTTTCTGGCCTCTATGTCTATCTAGTGACTGTTCTGTTCTCTGACCCCAGATAAGTTTATTGTGGTGAAAAATATATTGGGGGACACAATATCACCATAAGAGTGAGCTAGAAAGGTTCTGGGCAGAAAATGTAATGTTTGAAATTGATGAGAGAACAGATTATTTATTGGTGTAGGATTGACTTGAGATGTGAGTGACTGATTTTGATCTGTGAGAAGGGAAAAAGCCAATAGATAGTTCAACTGCTGTGGGATAGTCTGATATTTTGTTTAGAAAGCTGTGAGTACAAGGAAAACATGACAGTTTGCCTATATGCTTCTAAGCAGCTACCAAATTTTATACCTGAGCAAAAAATACTGATGCGATCCTGAGATAGAAGAGTGGGACTGAGTGAACATAATCATTGACAACATACCAAAAATATTTATAAGACAAATACAGAAAATAACATTATTTAAAAGGTGTAACATGAGACATCAAAGGGATTCCAATTGAGAGTTGGAAGGATTATCTAGCTGAAACATTGATATTCCTAAGAAATCAGACCAGAGTAAATTTTTATATTATGATAGCAGTAATAGGGAAAAACCTAGTGTGGCAACTTTTAAAGATAGTCACCAGTGTCTTATAGATAGCTACAGGGTTTCCCAGAGGAAAATGAAAGGAGGATGAGATAGACAGAAGTAGACTGGATAGTGAGATTAATACACTTAATAAAAGATATGTAGAGTATGCAGCCCCAGTTGCAGGCCAGCAGGCAAGACACATGCAGGCAGAACTGCCCACCAACTCCCATCAGACCCTGTAATCGACAAGCCCACTCTGTCCCCAAAACACCCGTCCACCTAGACTGCAGCTTCTCCCTGAGAAACAGACTCGTCCAGCTCCAATTGGACCAAGAGGTGAATTACTGTTCTCCCAGCCCATCATCCCAGGCTCTAAGTCCTAGGCTGCTGAGCACAACCTGTGCCCCAGTACCCCCACCCATTGCAGCCCCAGTTGCAGGCCAGGAGGCAAGATTCCTGCAGAAAAGCCTGTCCACTACCACCCCTCTTCAGACCCTGGAATCTACAAGCCCCATTCAGTCGACCAAACCCTACCATCCCCCAAGATCTTAGCTCCTCCCTGAGACACAGACTCCCCCATCTCTGATTAGACCAAAAGTTCTGATTGGACCAAGAGTACCAACTGGACCAAGAGTGGCTCTCTGGGACACTGACACCACTTGCACCAATTGGATGAAGAGATGGGTAGACACCAGTGCAAGAATACATTCAATAACTTAAAGAGCAATATGGCAACACAAGAACCTAGGGGTTCTACAACAGCAAGACCTAAACATTTGAATGTAGAAGAAACAGAAGCAAATGACCTTAAATGTGACTTTATGAAATGACAGAGGCCTTTAAAGAGGAAATGAAAATTTTCCTTAAAGAAATTGAGGAAAAGACAAAAAAATTGGAAGAAATCAATAAATCCCTTCAAGGAATCCAAGAAAAAAGCAATCAAACAGGTGAAGGAAACAGTTCAAGACTTGAAAATTGAAATAAAGGCAATAAAGAAGACACAAACCAAGGGAATGCTGGAAATGGAAAATCTGTGTAAAGAAACAGGAACTACAGATGCAAGCATAACCAACAGAATGCAAGAGATGGAAGAGAGAATCTCTGGCATTGGAAATACAAATGAGAAAATAGATTTGCTGGTCAAAGAAAACATGAAATCCAACATAATCATAACACAAAATGCCCAGGAAATCTGGTACACCATGAAAAGACCAAATGTAAGAACAATGAGGATAGAAGAAGGAGAAGAATAACAACTTAAAAGCACAGAAAATATATTCAACACAATTATAGAAGAAAATTTCCCCAACCTAAAAGAAAGAAAGGCCTATGAAGATGCAAGAAGCTTATAGACCACCAAATAAATTAGACCCAAAAACATGTCTCCTCTCCACATAATAACAAAACCACTAAACATATAGACTAAAGAAAGAATATTAGCAGCTGCGAAGGACAAATGCCCAGTAACATAAAAAGCAGAACCATCAGAATAACACCCAACTTCTCATTGGAGACTCTGAAAGACCGAAGGTCCTGGATGGACATTATGCAGAAACTAAGAGACCATGGATGCCAGCACAGATTACTAGATTCAGCAAAACTTAAAATCACCATAGACAGAGTGAACAAGATATTGCATGACAAAAATCAGATTTAAACAGTACCTATCCACAAATCCAGCCCTACAGAGAGCAATAGAAGGAAAATTCAACCTATGAAAACACAGGCAATAGATAATCTCACAATAACAAATCCTAAAGAAGGGAAACACACAACACTATCCGCAAAAGTTAACAGGAATTAACAATCACTGGTCATTAATATCCCTGAATATCAATGGACTCGATTTGCCTATAAAATACAAAGGCCAAGAGAATGGATACAAAAACAGGATCTACCCTTCTGCTGCATACAAGAAACACACCTAGCCAGGTGGTGGTGACACACACCTTTAATCCCAGCACTCAGGAGGCAGAGCCAGATGGATCTCTGTGAGTTCGAGGCCAGCCTGGGCTACCAAGTGAGTTCCAGGAAAGGCACAAAGCTACACAGAGAACAGAGAACCCCTGTCTCGAAAAACCAAAAAAAAAAAAAAAAAAAAAAAAAAGAAAGAAAAAGAAACATACCTCACTTCATACCTCAACTTCAAAGACAGACACTACTTCAGAGTAAGGGGTTGGGAAAAGACTTTCCAATCAAATGCACTTGAGAAACAAGCTGGTGTAGCTATCCCAAGATCTAGCAAAATAGACTTCAAACTAAAATTAATCAAAAGAGATTGAAAAGTAATTTAAAAATTCATCACAAGACAAACCAATCAAGGTGAAGTCTCAACATTTATGCCCTAAATATAAGGGTACCCACCTATGTTAAAAAATAAATAAATAAAGCTTAAATCACACATCAAACACCACACACTAATAGTGGGAGACTTAGGAGACTTCAACACACCCACTCTCACCAATGGACTGGTCTGCCAGACAGAACCTAACGGAAAAATAAGGCAAATAGCAGATGTTATGAAACAAATGGACTTAACAGATGCCTACAAAACATTTCACCCAAACTGTAGGGAGCCGCCATTCTAAGATGTCGACGACTTCCTGGTAGCCTAGCTGTAAACAACTCCATATTTGGCTATGCTCCTAGGACTATGTGTCCCGAGGCCTGCACATGCGCGTATATGGTAATTGACCTTATGTCCTCAGCCTATCCCATGGCTCTCCGTGTTCGCATTCTGGCGGGACCCAATCACAGTATGGCACGTTTGCTTGATTCCCCATATAAGCAGCGGCATTTTAGTCCTCGGAGCCCCTCACCTCCCGCTCTCCCTTAATCAAGAGGTGCTCCAGTAAAGTGTGATCTGAGAAGAATCCTTGAGTGGTGGTTGTTCTTCCTCGCTGGCTGAGGAGCTTGCCGCACCAAACAAAAAGAATATACCTTCTTCTGAGCACTCCACAGACCTTTTCTAAAATTGACCACATACTTGGTCACAGAGCAAATTTTTTTTTGTATCTCAACAGATACAAAAAAAAAAAAAATGGAATAACTTCCTGTATTATATCAGATCACCATGGCTTAAGGTTAGAATTCAACAACAATACAAATTGCAGAATGCCTAAAAACTCATGGAAACTGAATAATGTTCAATTCAATCATCAATGGGTCAAAGAAGAAATAAAGAAAGAAATTAAAGACTTCCTAGAATTCAATTAAAATGAATGTACAACAAAACCAAAACTTATGGGACACTATGAAAGCAGTACTGAGAAGAAAGTTCATAGCTCTAAATGCCTACATAAAGAAGTTGGAGAAATCTCACACTAGTGATCTAACATCACACCTGAATGCTCTAGAACAAAAATAAGTAAACTCACCCAGGAGGAATAGATGCTAGGAAATATTAAATGGAGGGCTGAAATCAATAAAATAAAAACAAAGAGAACAATAATATGAATCAAAGAGTTTGTTCCTTGAGAAAAACAACAAGATAAACAAATCCTTATCCAAACTAACCAAAAGACAAAGAAAGAATATCCAAATTAATAAAATCAGAAATGAAAAAGGAGACATAACAGACAACAAGGAAATCCAGAGAATCATCAGGTCATATTTCAAAAACTTGTACTCCACAAAATTGGAAAATTTAAAAGAAATGGACAATTTTCTGAATAGGTACCACATATCCAATTATGTCAAGACCAGATAAAAAATTTAAACAGACCTTTTGGGATTCTGCTGTGCTCCAGTTGCATGACCACAAGGAGTCTTGTGGCTTGCATCATCAGTGAGCACCCCCTCTCTCTGTTCTGTTCTCTCTGTCTGCTCTCTGAATGTGTATCAGCCCCAGGCCTGGTTTTTCTGCTGCCCACCTCCCCCGCCCCAATATAGCTCTGATACTGAGTTTTGTCGTGGCTCGTGACATTTCCAAACAGTAACCAGTTGTGGTAACCAGTTCCACTTATTTTTAAAACCATCATTTGGTGCAACAAAACCTGTAACCACTAAGGAAATAGAAACAGTTATTAAATGTTTCTGAAACCAAAAATAGCCTAGGGCCAGATGGTTTCAGTCCAGAATTCTATCAGAATTTCAAGAAACTGCTAATACCTATACTCCTCAACTTATCCCACATGATATAAACAGAAGAGACATTGCCAAACTCTTTTAATGAACATACAGTTAGTTACCTTGATACTCAAACCACACAAAAATGCAACAAGGAAAGAAAAATACAGACCAAACTCCCTCATGAACATTGATGCAAAAATACTCAGTAAAATACTGGCAAACCGAATCCCAGAACACATTAAAATAATCAGATACCATGATCAAGTAGGCTTCATCTCAGGGATGCAGAAACCTTTCAACATACTAAAATCTGTCAATGTAATACACCATATAAACAAATTGAAAGAAAATATATGATCATCTCATTAGATGCTAAAAATGCCTTTGACAAAATCCAATACCCCTTCATGATAAAGATCTTGGAGATATCAGGAATACAAGGAACATACCTAAACATAATAAGGCAATTTACAGAAGCCAACAACCAACATCAGATTACATGGAGAGAAACTCTAAGTGATTCCACTAAAATCAAGAACAAGGCAAGGCTATCCACTCTCCCCATATCTTTTCAATATAGTACTTGAAGTTCTAGCTAAAACAATGAGACAACAAAAGATCAAGGCGATACAAATTGAAAAGGAAGATGTCAAACTTTCTCTATTTACATAAGTGACCACAAAAATTCTACCAGGGAACCACTACAACTAAAAAACACCTTCAGCAATGTGAAATGATACAAGATTAACTTAAAAAATATCAGTAGCCCTCCTATATAAAATGATAAACAGGCTGAGAACGAAATCAGAGAAACATCACTCTTTACATTAGGCACAAATAATATAAAATACCTTGGGATAACTCTAAGCAAGTGAAAGACCTGTATGACAAGAACTTAAGTCTTTGAAGAAAGAATGTGAAGAAGGTATCAGAAAATGTAAAAATCTTCTATGCTCATGGATAGGTAGAACCAATATAGTAAAAATTACAATCTTACCAAAACAATGTACAGATTCAATGCAATCCCCACCAAAATCCTAACACAATTCTTCACAAACCTTGAAAGAGCAATACTCAACTTCATATGGAAAAACAAAAAACCTGGATAGCTAAAACAATCTTTTACAATAAAGCAACTTATGGAGACATCTCCATCCCTGACTTCTTGCTCTACTATAGAGCTATAGTAATAAAATTAGATTGATATTGGCATAAAAACCAACATGTGGACCAAAGGAATTGAAGACCCTGACATTTTATGAACAACTATGAACACAAGATTTTTGACAAAGAAGCCAAAACTATATAATGGAAAAAGAACGCCCCTTCAATAAATAGTGCTGGCATAACTGGGTGTCAACACATACAAGATTACAAATAGATCTTTGTCTATCACCATGAACAAAACTCAAGTCCAAGTGGATCAAAAACCTCAACATAAATCCAGTAACACTGAACCTGATAGAAGAGAAAGTAGGAAGTCACCTTCAACACATTGGCACTGCTTCATTAATATAACACCAGTAGCACAGATACTGATAGCAACAACTAATAAATGGGACCTCTTGAAACTGAGAAGCTTTTGTAAGGCTTCTCATGGTAAATAAGGCATAGCAACAGCTTACAGAAAAGATCTTCACCAACCCCACATCTGACAGAGGGCTGATCTCCAAATTATATTTAAAAAAAAATTCAAGAAACTAGACATCAAAATAATGAATAATGCAATTTAAAAAAAAAGGACTACAGATCTAAACAGAGAATTCTCGACAAAAGAATCTCAAACGGTCAAAAGAGATTTAAAGAATTGCTCAAAATCAGGGAAATGCAAATCAAAATGACTCTGAGATACCATCTTATACCTGTCAGAATGGCTATGATCAAAAACACTGTTAACAGCTTATGTTGGATAGGATGTGGAGAAAGAAGAACACTCCTCCAATGTTGGTGGGAGTGCAAACTTGTACAACCACTTTGGAAATCAGTATGGCAACTTGTCAGGAAATTGCGAATCAATCTACCTCAAAACACAATGATACTACTGTTGGGCATAAAACCAAGGAGTGCTCAATCATACCACAAGGACACATGCTCAACTATGTTCATAGCAGCATAACTCATAATAGCCAGAACCTGGAAACAACCTAGATGCCCCTCAACCAAAGAATGGATAAAGAAAATGTGGTATATATACACAATGGAGTAAGAAACAGTGACATCATGAGGTTTGCAGGCAAAATGGATGGAACTAGAAATTATCATACTGAGTGAGGTAACCCAGACTCAGAAGAAGACAAATATGATATGTACTCACTCATAAAGGGTACTAGAAAAAAAAAAGTTAAGGATAACCAGATTACAATCCACAGGTCCAGAGAAGCTACGTAACAAACAGGACTATAAGAAGGATGCATGGATCATCCTGGGAAGGGGAAATGGGTGAGATCTCCATGAGTAAACCAGGACAAAGGGGGTAATAGAGGTAATGGGATAGGAGATGAGAACATCAGGGAACAGGATAGTTGAGCTGGAGGAGGGACAGAGTTGGAGAGTAATGAAAGAGAAATCTTAGTAGAGGGAGACATTATGGGGTTAGGGAGAAACCTGGTCCTAGAGAAATTTCCAAGAATCCACAAGGATTACCCCAGCTTAGATTATTAGAAATAGTGGAGAGGGTGCCTGAACTGGTAAGCAGATTGGTGAATATCCTAACTGTTATCATAGAGCCTTCATCCAGAAACTGATGGAATCAGATACAGAGTTCTACAGCAAACCACCTGTCCAAGCTCCGGAAGTCCAATAGAAGAGAGGGAAGAGTGATTATGAGCAATTGGGGTCAAGATCCTGATGGGGAAATCTATAGAGACAACTGAACTAAGCTCATAGGAACTCATGAACTTTAGACTGACAGCTGTGGAACCTGCATGGGACTGGACTAGGCCTTCTGTATACGGGAGACAATTGTGTAGCTTGGTCTGTCTGAGGGGCCCATGGCAGTGGGATCAGGATCTATCCCTGGTACATGAACTGACTTTCTGGAGCCCATTATCTATTGTGGGAGGCTTTGTTCATCCTTGATGTAGGAGGGAGTGGTTTGGTCTGGCCTCAACTGAATGTACCAAGCTTTGATAATTTCCCGTTTAAGCCCTTACCATTTTGGAGGAGGGGATGGTCAGTAAGTGTTGGGGGAAGCTGGGGGTGAGTGGGAGGAGGGATGGGTTGGGGATGTGTGGTTGACATGTAGAATGAGTGGAAATTTTTCTTAAATAAATAAGTACAAAAAAGGATAAGAAGACAAGAAGAGTATTTGGTACCTTCTCAGGTGTCGTCAGGATAAACTGAAAATGTTTAAGAAGTTAGATCCATGAATCTTAGGTCATTGGAGGGGTCTTACCAAATCATTACAGGAGGTTACTTGTGTCCTAGGACAAGGTATTAGACCAGAGAAATACAAATAGTAGTGCAGAGATGGTAGATTAAGAATGAAAACACCACCTTGGATGACCCATAAGAAGGTGAGTGTAGCTAGAGTTTTCCTGCCTTGCCCATAGTCAGGACAAATCTTTGTCACCTGCCAGTCTCACAGCTGCTCAGACCCAACCAAGTAAACACAGAGACTTATATTGCTTACAAACTGTATGGCCATGGCAGGCTTCTTGCTAGCTGTTCTTATAGCTTAAATTAACCCATTTCTATAAATCTATACCTTGCCACGTGGCTCATGGCTTACCGGCATCTTCATATGCTGCTTGTCCTGGCAGCGGCTAGCAGTGTCTCCTTCTGCCTTCCTGTTCTTTTATTTCCTCTCTGTTAGTCCCACCTATACATCCTGCCTAGCCACGGGACAATCAGTGTTTTATTAATTGACCAATGAGAGCAACACATTTGCCATACAGAACATCCCACAGCAGGTGAGCCCACATAAGCCATGTAAAACATGTAGAGGTAGGTGGAATAACTAGACCTCTAAGGAGATAGTGTATTCTTCCTCCCCAGAATCTTGGCACCTTATGCAGTAGTTTTCAGGCTCAGGGCCACAACACCATTGTAAATCTCCATCTTCTTAAAATTATTAATAAGCATGACATTTCCTTTTTTTCTGTCTTTTGCCTTTTTCTAAACATGCTTTCCTTAACACTTTGGATTTTTTGTAACATTTTGGGCTTCTTTACTGCCATAAATAGCCTCTCCTGGGCTCTCTTCAGGAACTCAGATCCTGCAATTTGGTGCCAAGATTCAAGTTTTCTCAATGACTCTTTCAAACCCAGGGCATGTCCCACAAGTGAGGCCAAACAATTACAAATTGTCTGCCTAGCATCCTATAATGCCAAGCCTCAGCTGGTCTCTATGACACCTTCATACCAGTCCCACCTGAGAAACATACACATCACCACATTTAGCAGCCAGCTCAAGGTATATTTTTTGACTTCTCTGAGACTACCTGAGAACACAGTACCCAGAAGATTTCATCTCAAAGTTGCTGGTTTCCTCTTTCTCACACCTGAATCTTCAGCCTTGATTGACTAGTACTGATTGTCCCAGAAAAGCGAAGGTTTCATTTGCATAGTTCTGGTCTCTTGTTAATCATAGCCTATTCTTCAGCTCCAGCTGATCAGAATAAACTATAGAGTCTAAATTCAAAATAACACATAAATGACCTAATTGAGTCTTTGTTTTTCTATGAAACTTCAAAAGCCAGGCCTCCATAATCTACATCTTTTATAATTTTTATATTCAAAGCATGCACATGAACACATTAAGCTCTGAATATTTCATGGTTTTCCTGACTCAAGGTTCCAGACCCTTCCAAAATCTTTCCCAAAGAAACATGGCCAGGTCGGCCACAAATATATCCCAAGATTTTGGTTACATTATCTGGCTTACTTTCATTTCTATTGGTGTGACCAAAACCTTGAGCAAAACCAATCTGAGGAAGAAAGATTGTGTTTCACGTTACAACTCATGATCACAGTCCAACATTGGAGGAACTCAAGGCAAGATCCTGGAGTCATTAACTAAACAGAAGCCATAGAATACTGTTCCTGACTTGTTCCCCTTCATAACTTACTCAGCTTACTTTCTTATACAACTCCTGACTGTCTTCC